>NC_084971.1:34127287-34179787 GCF_963691925.1 Scomber scombrus
CCATCCTCTCCACTCCCAAACTGTGGAGGTAGTCTCTGATAAACCTGCTCTGTGGGGGGCGAGCGTTGTCATCTTGGAGGATAGAGTTCGGTCCCAGACTGTGGAGATATGGGATTACCACTGGTTGCAGAATCTCATCTTGATATCTCTCTGCATTGAGATTACCTCACTGGAAAAACTAGGCTTGTTATCATTGGATATCATCACACTGCCTCCACCAATGTGCTTCTCTCTCCTCTCCTTCCTCTCTCTCCTCTCCTTCCTCTCCTCTCCTCTCCTCTCTTTCCTCTCCTTCCTCTCTCTCCTCTCTCTCCTCTCCTCTCCTTCCTCTCTCTCTCCTCTCCTTCCTCTCTCTCCTCTCCTTCCTCTCTCTCTCTCTCTCCTCTCCTTCCTCTCTCTTTCCTCTCCTTCCTCTCTCTCCTCTCCTTCCTCTCTCTCCTCTCCTTCCTCTCTCTCCTCTCCTTCCTCTCCTCTCCTCTCCTCTCTTTCCTCTCCTTCCTCTCTCTCCTCTCTCTCCTCTCCCCTCCTTCCTCTCTCTCTCCTCTCCTTCCTCTCTCTCCTCTCCTTCCTCTCTCTCTCTCTCTCCTCTCCTTCCTCTCTCTTTCCTCTCCTTCCTCTCTCTCCTCTCCTTCCTCTCTCTCCTCTCCTTCCTCTCTTTCCTCTCCTTCCTCTCTCTCCTCTCTCTCCTCTCCTCTCCTTCCTCTCTCTTTCCTCTCCTTCCTCTCTCTCCTCTCCTTCCTCTCTTTCCTCTCCTTCCTCTCTTTCCTCTCCTTCATCTCTCTCCTCTCTCTCCTCTCCTTCGTCTCTCCATCCTCTCCTTCCTCTCTCTCCTCTCCTTCCTCTCTTTCATCTCCTTCCTCTCCTTCCTTCCTCTCTTTCCTCTCCTTCCTCTCTCTCCTCTCCTCTCCTTCCTCTCTCTTTCCTCTCCTTCCTCTCTCTCCTCTCCTTCCTCTCTTTCCTCTCCTTCCTCTCCTTCCTCTCTCTCCTCTCCTTCCTCTCTCTCCTCTCCTTCCTCTCTTTCCTCTCCTTCCTCTCTCTCTCTCTCTCCTCTCCTTCCTCTCTCTTTCCTCTCCTTCCTCTCTCTCCTCTCCTTCCTCTCTCTCCTCTCCTTGCTCTCTCTCTCTCTCCTCTCCTTCCTCTCTCTTTCCTCTCCTTCCTCTCTCTCCTATCCTTCCTTTCTTTCCTCTCCTTCCTCTCTCTCCTCTCCTTCCTCTCTCTCCTCTCCTTCCTCTCTCCTCGCCTCTCCTTCCTCTCTCTCCTCTCCTTCCTCTCTCTTTCCTCTCCTTCCTCTCTCTCTCCTCTCCTTCCTCTCTCTCCTCTCTCTCCTCTCCTTCCTCTCTCTCCTATCCTTCCTCTCTTCTCCCTCCTTCCTCTCTCTTCTCTCCTTCCTCTCTCTTCTCTCCTTCCTCTCTCTCTCTCCTCTCTCTCTCCTCCTTCCTCTCTTCTCTCTCCTCCTTCCTCTCTTCTCTCTCCTCTCTCTCCTCTCCTCTCTCTCCTCTCTTCTCTCTCTCCTCTCCTTCCTCTCTCTCTCCTCCTTCCTCTCTTCTCTCTCCTTTCTCTCTCTCTCCTCCTTCCTCTCTTCTCTCTCCTCTCTCTCCTCTCTTCTCTCTCTCCTCTCCTTCCTCTCTCTCTCCTCTCCTTCCTCTCCTTCCTCTCTCTCTCCTCTCTCTCCTCTCCTTCCTCTCTCTCTCCCCTCCTTCCTCTCTCTCCTTCCTCTCTCTCCTCTCTCCTCCAACCGGTCGAGGCAGATGTTCTCCCACTTTGAGCCTGGTTCTGGTTCTGAGGTTTCTTCCTGTTAAAAGGGAGTTTTTTTCTCTCCACTGTCACCAAGTGCTGCTCATGTGTGAATGTTGTGTCTCTTTAAAATTAAAACCTGAAGAGTTCGGTTTAGATCTGCTCTATGTGGAAAGTGCCTTGAGATGACTTTGTTGTGATTTGGCGCTTTATAAATAAAGATTGATTGACCGAAGAAGGCAGAGAAGATTTGCCAAATTATTCATGGGCGCAACCCACATACTCAGCTCTGCTGCTCATCCCACTAATGCATGTTCCTTATAAATGTGGCTCCATTTAAAAGGGAAATAAATAAATAAACAGGCTTTCCAACCGTATAAGATTTATTGCCAAGAAGCATTGTTACAACAAAGAAATACTCTACCAAACACGAAGTTCCTTACTTTTTGAGCTATGTTTATATTAACTTACACGGTTGCCCATAAAGTTGGAATAAAATATTTTTTACCTCTTTCCATGCAATGATTGTGACAATGTGATTTATTCTTGATAGATAAAGTGTATAAATTCTCAAAATTGTATTGATCAATCTCATTATACCTCATCAAAGGTGATTACTGATGTGTATGAACAGAAAATAAAAAGAGGAATGTGTCTGAAAACTAAATTATTCCATCTTTATGGGCGACCGTGTAGATATATCTAAGCATATATCTTGAATTAATAAAAAGAATCAAACACGCAGAAAATGCTGCTTACAGGAAGTTAAAAAGTTCAAATATATTGACCAACATATAGGCCGATATTAACCAATACTATCAGCTGATCGATATATCAGTCGGACTCTAGAATAAACAGTTTAGAGATGTGAGAGATAAAAAACGTGCTGACTGAGTGATTTAATGTTATCTACAGTTCAGTCAGTGAAGAGTTAACATCATGTGAACTCTGCTGGTCGATCTGGAGGCGAACAACCTCGAGGTCCTGCAGAGGGGAAAAAACACACAAAACACACAAGTTAACAAACACAGGAACCAAAAATCAGTGAATGTGAAGATAAGAAAGACAAACTACAGATCCAGCAGCTGGTGTAGTTTAACCTTCGTGTCGTCCTCCCGGGTCAAATTGACCCCGTCTGTTTTGACTGTTCCTTCTTTCCTTTCCTCCTTCCTTCCTTTCCTTCCCTTCCTCCCTCCCTCCTTCTCTCTTTCTTTCCTCCCCCCTACCTTCCTCCCTTCCTTCTTTCCTCTGTCCTTCTTTCCTTCCTTCCTCCCTTCCTCTTTTCCTTTCTCCCTCCCTCCTTCCTTCTTCCCTCCCACCTACCTTCCTTCCTCACTTCTTTCCTTCCTTCCTCCTTACCTTCCCTCCTCCTAACCTTCCTTCTTCCTCCCTTCCTTCCTTCCTTCATTCTTCCTCCCTTCCATACTTCCTTCCTCTCTTCTATCCTTCCTTCCTCCCTTCCTTACCTTGACTTGAGGACAACAGGAGGGTTAAAGAGCGGGAGCTTTAGGATGGATCAGGATGATGGTGGACCTCCTGTTGCTCTCCTCAGTCTCCTCAAGATATTTGAACTTTTGAATTTCACGACTCCGAACGTCAGAGCGTGTTAATGGGCAACACCAAGAAAGTTAAATCAGATATGAAGAAAGCTTTGCTACGAACTCACCTCTGCTGTAGCTTCTGTAGTCGCAGTTTGCATCACAGCTGGATGACGAGCAAAGCAGGAAGCTGGAAGTGTTAAAGCTAAAAAAAAAGAGCCATGAGATAGAAAACATGGTTAAAGGAATATAATAAATCGAGCTCCAGCTATGTTTGAAAAATATAGACTTTAACTTTGTGAGGAGACATGATCGCAACAGTCCAACAGCAGCTTCTTCCCTTCATTCAGACTCATAGATGCTTCATTGACTCTATATACTGATTTACATCTCCAGCTGAAGACTTTAGTAAAGGTAAAGATGCAGATTCTGATTAGCTGGAGGCAACACCTGCAGCCAATAATGCAGAATTCACAGATCAAGCAATCAATCAATCTTTATTTATTTATTTGTTTATTTATAGAGCAGCTTTCATAAAGGTTAATGTAGTTCAAAAAGTTAAAAAGTGTATTTACCGTGGGAGGATTCACACTGATAAACTGTAAATTTGACCCCTTTCATCAGCAGCCTCCTGTTAACCCCCTTTATCTCTCTGGTCAAATATTACATCATCACCCTAAAATCGATGTGATGTTTTTGCAACTCAAAGCAGCTTAATCAATATTTTTTAGTGTGTAATGTGTTTGTGTGTCGTAGTGATGAACCTGCAGATAATTATCAGTAACTCTGCAGCTTTACGGAGCTTTATAAAGAGTTTCAGCACCAAATCTGATCAATTATCAGATTGATTTCTGAAAGTTTCAATTCAAACGTCTCCAAAGTGTTTTGTTGGAGTTTCAAAACTGGTTTTAACCATCTGAAGAACATTTCTGATGGTTAAACTGTTTCCTTCACTCCTGAATCCTGCCGTTTTTACTGTGTAATGTGTTTGATGAACATATAGAGGATTATCAGAGACTCCTGCAGCTTCCTCTCAGCTTTACGGAGCTTTATAGTTGAGTTTCAGCTCATTGTTTAACTGCAACTTTATTGTTCTGGTTCACTCTCAGCGCTCTCATAGCATCGATTTCAGAAAAAAAGCCACTGTACTCTACCTGCTCACAGACCCAGTTATCTGTAGACTAGCTGGTGAACATAGTGGAGCATTTAGATGTTTCCCTCAGGAGTTAATAGAGAGTAAAAACAGCTAAAAGAGAGAATATTGTTCTTTACATTCAGCAGCTTGACAGAAACTCGATGAACTAATGAATGATGATGTTGATCAGTAACTGCTGGATGAGGAAATAAGCATCATGTTGTGTTCATTACTTGTTTCTGCTGAAAACTACTGAACAACCAATCTGCTTATTCATCCTTTAATCCTCGTCATTGAGGTTTGGTGTGATTATTTATCTTTCGACTCATGAAAACTTGATATATTTTTTTTAATGTATTTCTTGTTTCCTTCAGATCTGCAAAAAAGACTTTGAGGGCTTCAAGAAGCTCTTCCACAGATTCCTGCAGCACAAAGGTCCTGCGGTCGAGTGGGCCAGGATCAACCGGCCGCCAGAGGACTCGGTAAGCACCCGAACCGACCGGTCACACCAGCACCGCTCTGTTTACTAGAGCCACATGGTTTCATGTTGCAAATCCTCTGTGACGCAATACCCAAAGTCAGTGATTATACCTCGAAGCTTGGGGGGCAGTTATGATTTTAAACCCTTATTTTACCTGAAAAATAGATTTAAACTTCATCTGGATCAATGATAAATAAGGGTTTAAAAGCAGCATCAGGTTTGTTAAAATGTACATTTAGTATTTTTGTTGGTTTTATATCATTTGAAATGATATTTGCACAATTTTTTACCAAAAGTAAGACTGAATGCTCCTGAAAATGTCAAATGGTGTAACCACGAAAGAATGATACATATTACATATTTTATCTACCTAGAAGGAAAGAAAAGGGAGGAAGAGGAGACAGAAAGAAAGATAAAGGAGACAAAGGAGAAAGAAAGAAAGGAGGGGAGAGGAGAAAGAAAAGAAAGAAAGAAAGAAAGAAAGAAAGAAAGAAAGAAAGAAAGAAAGAAAGAAAGAACAAGAAAGAAAGAAAGAACAAGAAGGTAGGATGAGGAAAGAAAGAAAGAAAGAAAGAAAGAAAGAAAGAAAGAAAGAAAGAAAGAAAGAAAGAAAGAAAGAAAGAAAGAAAGAAAGAAAGCAGGTTCCTGATCTCCATGGTTACCAGAGTAAATGTAATATTTAGAACAATAGTATTCCATTACCTTTATTTAATATAAAGTTATAATGTAAGATCATGCCAAACTAGTTGATATGGTGTTTTATTGACAATTTACTGTTTTTAAGCAAGTTGAATTATTTGGTACAAAGTTTTTATGGTTACACCACTTAGACATTTTTTGCCATAATCCTCTAATATATTCTCTCTAAATGGATTAAAAGCAGAAATTTGATGCTGGGTCCACAAAAAAAGAATGTGTGCAAGTTATTCATACGTTTATTTTCACATTTTAACCCTTTAAATATAAACTAAACTACATGGACACAAAGTTGAGCAACAATAATAATAAGTGTGTTTTGTATGTCAAATTTGAATCTGCAAAGCAACTTAAGCTGTCAGATGAATGTAGTCCAGTAAAAACATACAATATTTGAAGTATAAAACAGTATAAAAGCAGCAGAAAATTTGCACTAAAGCACTGCACTACACACACAGTAGAGGTAAAACTGATATCCTTCCTCTCATCTGACTTTCCCGTGACTCAAAGTGACGAAATGCTCCTTTAAAGCTTTAAATGCTTCAGCTACTACAGAGTGGAGCCGAGCGTCATGCTGCAGAGACAAGCTACAGACACCGGATCTGAGTACAGAGAACATTCACGCTTAAAGCCAGCTATTTATCAGTATGGTGACATTTCACGCACACACGCACACACACACACACACACACACACACACACACACACACACACACACAGAGGCAGTCCGTTCCCTCGGTGTTCCTAAAATACTCCGGCAGAGTGAAGGTTAGGACTAATAATAGTCTGACCGCCGCAGCATTCGAAAGCCTGTTTTCAGGGAGGTGAGGTCTGGCAGACGGTGACATTTGTCTCCTCGCTGACCCCCCCACCCCCCACCCCTCCTTACCCCCCCCCCCCCCCCCCCCCCCCCCCACACCTACTTGCACCCCCACCCTAACTCAACTTTACCCCACCTAGTCCCAGCAGCTGCCTAGTGACCTTAACTCTGGCGTGGGGTCTGATTAAAGAATATGAAACACTATGTACAGAAAGTACTTATGCAATACACACACACACACACACACACACACACACACACACACACACACACACACACACACACGTATACACACACACACATACACATATACACATATACACATATACACACACATATACACATGGGTCAATGACGTATAAGGATTTACAACAACTCAATTGTAGAATAATAAAAACAAGCATATCTAATGCAGTAGTTCAAACATTCAGAATGTTGTGTACCTGAAAATTAATATTACAATATGAAAGTGATTTTAGTGGGTTTTTCAAGATTAATTGGCACTGGCCTGAAAAAAAAGTCATGTGGTGCGACCATGATTCATCTTGAAATATCTTATATAAATAAAAGATCATCATTTACAAACATTTAAAAAAATTCAAATACTTTGTTTCCAAACACTTTATATTACTGAAAACTTGTAAAAAAAGATGTGAAGCGTGTTAAGTAAATTAATTTATTTCAAGATGAATCGTGGTCGCACCACATGACTTATTTTAAGGCCAGTGCCAATTAATCTTGAAAACCCACTAAAATCACTTTCATATTTATAATATGAACTTTCAGGTACACAACATTCTGAATGTTTGAACTACTGCATTAGATATGCTTGTTTTTATTATTCTACAATTGAGTTGTTGCAAATCCTTATACGTCATTGACCCATATACACATATACACACACATGCAAACACACACACACGCACACACACACACACACACATATACACACACACATATACACATATACACATATACACACACACACACACACACACAATATCTAGTCTCATATCACGATATCGATATAATTTCAATATATTGCCCAGCCGTAGGTGGAGGTGGTTTACAGAAGCTTAAAGCTCCTCCTGGTGGCTGAAAGTGAGAATTACTCTCCAGCAGCTGTTAATGAACCTTTATACTAAACCACACAACTCAACTCTTCATTAAAGTTTTTCAATGGAAAAAAAACGACCAAACACTACAGAGTCAAAGTACCGCTGTGGTGTAAAGTATAGATTACATCATTAAACACACACACACACACACACACACACACACATACACACACACAGTCCATAAATACATGTGCTTTCAGTGTGTCAGACCGCTGTCATGTGCTGCTGTCGTGGTTTTAAAGGCCAAAGGGTCGCCTGTCTCCAAACTGCTCCAAACTGCTCCTCTACAGTCCATTAGATTCACACTGAACACAGGGTTTAAGTACTATTAAAATAAATAAATAAATAAAAACACACTGGTGCTCTCATATTATTAACAAGGTTTATTATCAGTGTGTTTCCAGATGTTTCCCCTTGGATGTTTTCTACTTGTATTGCTTTTATAAATGGATTCATGGTCAATTTAATTTGGCTTTAACTCTTTAATGTCAAAGTGAAAACAGATTTGTCAATTCATTAAAAATATATAATGTAAAATAAAGGGGAAAATATCTGAATACTGTTTTATAGGCACTGTATATGTGAAAAAGGTTCATTTTGGACATATAATGTGTTTATACTCCAGATTCTACAATGACTAGGTTCATTAATCAATAAGTTGAAGATGAACTATTTTGATAATTTCACTCTGGCTCATTTTTTAAATCAAATATTCCAAAATTCTCTTATTCCAGTTTCTTAAATGTTTAAATGTTCTGGTTTCTTTTAGTCCTCTTTGACAGTAAACTAAATTTGAGGATGTCATTCTGGGTGTTTGGGAAACAATAATACACTTTTTTAAACCATATTTGGACTTTTTATAGACCATACGAGTAGTCGATTATTAAGTTTTCAATTTTACCAATAATATAATATAATATGATAATAAATAAATAAAATATAACCAATAATATTAACTGACTGGTATCCTGGTCGGACTCTAGTTTGAAGTGACGGGAACACTAACACCAAAAAAGTGCTAATATACTCACATAGAAACACTTTGTGGTTACACCATTTGACATTTTCAGGAGCATTCAGTCTTACTTTTGGTATAAAAAAAAATGGTGCAAATGTCATTTCAAATGATATAAAACCAACAAATGTTGTAATTGCTCATCTGGCCATCCCTTATTTATCACTGAGCCTTAAATAAAGTTAAATCATTACTAAAAAGCAGTGAGTGTGTCTCAGATTGTCTTTAGGAATATAAAAATGTCTGTGTCTTAACGTTGTATTCTTGCTCCGTTATTTCAGATTCAGCCCTACGAGAAGATCAAGTTGAGAGGTTTGCCCGATGACATCGCCGCCTGCCTCAACAAGCTCGCCGTGGTCAAGCTGAATGGCGGACTGGGAACCAGCATGGGCTGCAAGGGCCCCAAGAGTCTGATCAGTGTCCGCAACGAGAACACCTTCCTGGACCTGACCGTGCAGCAGATCGAGGTAAAGACGAGCAGCAGGAAGACTTCAGACCCCCGAGGAGCATGTTGAAATTAACTCTTCTTCTTCTTCTGTGTCTCTGTCCTCCTCTTCTTCTTCTTCTTCTTCTTCTTCTTCTTCTTCTTCTTCTTCTTCTTCTTCTTCTTCTTCTTCTTCTTCTGTGTCTCTGTCCTCTTCTTCTTCTTCTTCTTCTCTGTCTCTGTCCTCCTCCTCTTCTTCTTCTTCTTCTTCTTCTGCGTCTCTGTCCTCCTCTTCTTCTTCTTCTTCTGTGTCTCTGTCCTCCTCTTCTTCTTCTTCTTCTTCTTCTTCTGTGTCTCTGTCCTCCTCCTCTTCTTCTTCTTCTTCTTCTTCTTCTTCTTCTTCTTCTTCTGTGTCTCTGTCCTCCTCTTCTTCTTCTTCTTCTTCTTCTGTGTCTCTGTCCTCTTCTTCTTCTTCTTCTTCTGTGTCTCTGTCCTCTTCTTCTTCTTCTGTGTCTCTGTCCTCTTCTTCTTCTTCTTCTTCTGTGTCTCTGTCCTCCTCCTCTTCTTCTTCTTCTTCTTCTTCTTCTGTGTCTCTGTCCTCCTCCTCTTCTTCTTCTTCTGTGTCTCTGTCCTCGTCCTCAGCACCTGAACAAAGCCTTCAACGCCAACGTGCCGCTCGTCCTCATGAACTCGTTCAACACCGACGAAGAGACGAAGAAGATCCTGCAGAAGTACAAACACCACCGAGTCACCATCCACACCTTCAACCAGAGCAGGTACAATACACACACACACACACACACACACAACACACACACACTCTGACCCTAAAATCAGCTTTTTCCCAGTTGGAGACGCTTGTATCTTCATCATCACTGTTTTATTGTAGTTTTATTTTTTTCTGTAAAGCACTTTGCTCTATGAATCAAACATTTTCAAAAACTGAAGTACAGTAAAAAACATTTGAAAAATATTTTAAAAATATAATAATAATAAAATGCACGGAAGTAAAAACAGTAAAAGAATAAGATCAATTCATAAGTAAACATTTCCAAAATCTAAAGTAGAATAAAATACCCAAAATACAACAGAAAAAAATAAATATATACATATGTATAAAAATTGTAAAATTAACTAAAAACACATAAATCATTCAGAGCTGGAAACATAAAGCTTTGGACTAACTTTAAAAATTAATATGATATATAATATAATAATTAATAAATAAAAAAATTAATATATTTTAATAACGGCTTAAAATTCAACAACTCAAAGCAAATTACATCTTTAAACATCTGACCAAACAACACTTTTATCTTCTTTTTATCTTTTTCCCTCCCATCAGATATCCGAGGATCAACAAGGAGTCGCTGCTACCGATCGCTAAAACGATGCAGGTGAACGGGGAGAACGTGGAGGCCTGGTACCCACCAGGTCACGGTGACATCTACACCAGCTTCTATAACTCAGGGCTGCTGGACAAACTCATCGCCGAGGGCAAAGAGTACATCTTCGTATCCAACATCGACAACTTGGGCGCCACCGTCGACCTCTTCATCCTCCATCACCTGATGAGCCAGCCGGCCGACAGACGCTCCGAGTTCGTCATGGAAGTCACCGACAAGACCAGAGCCGACGTCAAGGTGCCGATCTTTTATCACCTTTTTAGTTTTTAGCAGGCGGGGAGTTCCGGTTCTCTGAAATGAGACCAACGCGGAAGTAACTTAAAACTGCATTCTATCAAAAGGCCACCAGGGGGCGACCGTTTTGGTGTCAAAAGGACTTCCGTCTCTATACAAGTCAATGGAGAATTCACCAACTTCTCACTTGATTTCTAACCTCAGTAAACGTTTTCAAAATGTGTTTATGGTCTCAATCGCTAGTTTAAAGCCTTCTTCAATGCAGTATGATGTTCATTTGGGACATTTTTGCCTCCCTGATTTTATATGTGACGATAAAGCAGGGTATGCATTAGGGCGTGGCTACGTCGTGATTGACAGGTTGATTGGTTCACAGGTTCAGGAGGGCGCCTCATGCTCCTCCTGATGCCCATATAAGTAGAATCCGTGTTTTCATTTTTCCCAGCATGCACCTGAAGTTTTCAAGATGGCGCTGCTCAGATCCGATACTATTGGCTTCTGAGCAGCAGTCCACAAACCAATGGGTGACGTCACGGATGTTACGTCCATTCCTTATATACAGTCTATGGTTTTTAGTGGTTTCATTCATCTGTGGATCTTTATATTCGGAGCGTCTCCTCTCCTCTCTTCAGGGCGGTACGCTGATCCAGTACGACAACCACCTGAGGCTGCTGGAGATCGCTCAGGTGCCCAAAGCTCACGTAGACGAGTTCAAGTCCGTCACCAAGTTCAAGATCTTCAACACCAACAATTTGTGGATCTCTCTGCCCGCCATCAAGAGGCTGCACGAGAAGAACGCCATGGACCTGGAGATCATCGTCAACCCCAAGGTGACAAAAACAGACTTGTAGAGTTATTTATGTCAAAGGTCTTCACAAAAAGTACAAAATCAGGCTGCAACTAACAATTATCTTCATTATCCATTATTTAAATGAGTTGTTTGGTCTATAAAATGTAAGAAAATGGTGAAAAATGACAATGTCTTCAAAAGTCTTGTCTTCAATGTTTTGTCCAAAATGTAAAAATATTCAGTTTACTGTCACAGACGACAAAAAAACCCCAGAAAATATTCACATTTAAGAAGCTGGAATCAGATAAATAAAAAGTCAGAGCAATTAATCAATTATCAAAATAGTTGGTGATTAATTTTTGTCAAATTGATTAATTGACTCATTTTCACTGTCATTTAATGAGCAAAATCTGGAATATAACCACATTATCTGTCAAAAAATCCAATCAAACTTTTTTCCTAAAAAAAATGACTCAAAATTATTAAAAGATTTTAAAAATAGAGTCTAGTCTGGCTAAAAAAGGGTTATAATTGGCAACTAATGGAGTAATCGTTGCAGTGCTCGTAAAAAATGGCAGAATAGTTACAAACACAAAAGCAAAAAAAAGCACAAATATCGTGAACATAAAAGAAAAATATCAGTTAAGTCTTTCAGGTAAAGAAACAAGATTGAACTTTGAACACTGCATTTTCCCCTGAACCTCTCTCTCTTTTTTTCTCTCTCTCTCTGCTTCTAGACGTTGGACGGCGGTCTGAACGTCATCCAGCTGGAGACGGCCGTTGGCGCCGCCATCAAGAGCTTCGACAACGTTCTGGGCGTGAACGTCCCACGTAGCCGCTTCCTGCCGGTGAAGACGTCGTCCGACCTGCTGCTGGTCATGTCCAACCTGTACAGTCTGGACAACGGCTCGCTCACCATGAGCAGGCTCAGAGAGTTCCCCAGCACACCGCACGTCAAGCTGGGCAGCTCCTTCACTAAGGTGAGCAAAGACCACCAACACCAACCCGTCCTTTATCGGTATATTCCACCTATTGATCGGCTTAGTTTGAAATCATCGGGTCTCATGCAAGAAACACTAGAAGTGTAGAAGTATTACTTTAGTAGTGAAGTAGTGACAGTTTAGGCCACCAACCCGTCTTAATCCATATATTTCACTTATTCAATCCAATCGGCTTTATTTATATAGCACGATTTTAACAAACACAAGGTTTTCCAAAGTGCTGCTCAACAAGATAAAACACAATAAATAGATGAAGTGCATAATAGAAAGATGAAAGCAATAAAATAAATAAAATACACTGCACAATTTGAATCTGACAAGTGTGTGTGGAGTTAATAAATCTTTTTTTTTTGGTCTCATCTCCGTGTGAAGTGCGTTCAAGTGTCTCAACGTGTTTTCCGTCCTGCAGGTTCAGCAGTTTCTGGCTCGGTTTGAGAACATCCCAGATATGCTGGAACTGGATCACCTCACTGTGTCGGGAGACGTCACCTTCGGAAAGAACGTCTCTCTGAAGGTAAAGAACACTTCCTTGTTGTTCCTTTTTGTTTTAAGAAATTATTTAACCTTTTGTCATCACTAGAGATGTTTTTTTTTAATAATTATAAGACAGTAAATCATAATTATGACAAGAAGCAATTACAAGTTTCTCTGCTTATATTCAAACACAGATATTATACTTAAAGGTGGTTTTAAAGTTGTAGGTAAGACTAAATAATGGTTTTAATATCACACAGAGAGCCTGATGTGGTTTAGTAATTAACTCTTATAAAATGTTAAATTGAGCACCAAACTCATTACCACATCAGATTAACTAAAGTCTGCAACAGTTTTTCACTTTCATACATTTATTTGACAGCTTTAGTTACTTTTCAGGTGAAGATTTGACACAATGGATAATATAACAAGCTTTATAAATACAACACATTGTTAAAGATGAAACCAAAAAGCAGTGTGTAGTCGGCTCACATTTCAGATGTCTATGAGTTGTTAACAGCTCCACCAAATAGTGATTTTTCCCTCTAAACTTCTCACATGGTTTCATTTCAATAAATGTTCAAATGATCCAATATTTCAGCAAAAATCAAAGATTAGAGAAAAAGTCCAAACACTGAAAACACATTTGTGAATCAGAACTTAGTTTGTTCTTCTTTCCTCTCCCATTAATCATCTCACCACCTCTCACATTTATCTGCTGACCCTTTGGAGGGGCCCCACCCCTAGGTTGGGAACCACTGGACTAAACTAGCTAACTGTATATAAAGTAGTTCACCTCAAAGAGTGGAGATAAAGTACTAGTTCACTTATGGTGAATTTATCAAACATTATTAATACAATTAGCTATTAATATATAAATATTGTTGAAGCTGAATTTAAGTTCTAATTTTCAGAATTAGGTGAAACAATATATGTTTCAGGAGTAGTGGTAAACTATAACTAAGTACATTTATTTAAGTACAGCACATGAACATGTGTCAATATAATCAGTGTGTAAAATGAAACTGGAGGTCCTGTACTGTGTGCGCTCTTTCCTAAACAGAGTAGGACTACATCAACATCCTATATGTTGTGAAGTTAGTGAAAACATTTAAAACAGGTTTAAACTAAATCCTGTTCACTTAACACACAGTCGGCACAGCATGAACACATTCATTCATTATTTAAATATTTCAGTGATAGAACTTGTGAACTTTTCAAACACTAACCAGAAAATATATAAACCAGACTTGTATCTTAGTTTATTTAAGAATATTTTATATACTAAAAAGGAAAAATGAGGCTCTGAAATATGCAGAGACGGAGTAAAACTGCAGAGTTTAAACATATTAATTATCCTGATGAAAACAAGACACATTACTGCTGAATATACATTTGTTACCATAATAAACAAGATTTGATCAGTTTTGCTCTCTAATCAATCAGCATCCTGGTATTGACTCAGGCAGTTTGATTGACAGGACAGATGATCAGAGGGGCAGAGTTTTTACCACCATCATTAAGACAGGGACAGAGGTATGGGTAGAGTTTCTCAGTGAAGAAGCAGCCAGTAAATGAGTAGATAAGAGCTGCAGCATCTAAGTCATAAAAGGAGACCAGACCCTCCTCATAATCCACAAACACCCCAACCTTCTGAGGACCAGACTTCAGAGAGAGACAGACTGTACGGTTATTACGAGCACTGTACTCATTTCCATTTCTCAAACATATAGTCCAGAAACCATACTGTGGTCTCAGAGTGATGAGTCCCTTCCTGTTGATCGACTCTCTGGCCACTCCTAAAGTCCATTTAGTCTTCTCTTTAACCTGAACCTCAAAGTAAAATCTGCCTGAAGACAAACTCTGCTTTCCTAACACACAGGAACTAAGAGAAAATCTCTCTGGGTTGTCTGGGAGATTCTTCTTCACAACACCACAGTAAACTTGTTTCCCATCATCAGACAGGATGAGATGAGGATTTGCTGTATCAGGATCAAGAGTCACATCCACTGCATACTGCTGGACCCTCTTCAGCTCAGCCTCAAACAGCTTCTTCATCTGTTTACTGAGCGTCTCCTCCAGCTGAGCCACAGCTTTCACCACAGTCCCCTCATGTGATGATGGATGGACGCTGACCTCTGTCCAGTCTTTGGTGGGTGGAGCAGCTTTCAGGGATGGGAAGCTTTGGAGGAGGTGGAGGTGGTCTTCAGAGTGTGAGAGCTTCTCCACCTCAGAGCTTCTCTTCTTCAGCTCAGAGATTTCCTGTTCCAGCTCTTTGATGAAGTCTTCAGCCTGTTTCTCTGTTGTTCTTTGCTTCTCTTCAATCGTCTCAATGAGCTCATTCAGGCTTCTCTCAACAGACTCCTTCAGAGCGGTGAAGACCTGAACACCTTCTGCTTTCTCTCTGTCTGCAGCTTCCTTACTGAGGTCAACTGAGTGTTTGATCTCTTGAATCTTCAGTCGTCTCTTCTGTATCATCTCCTGAATTTCAGCCTCTGTCTTCCCCAGCTCTGCCTTCTTTCCTTCATATTCTTCTTTCAGAGGAACAAACTCATGTGTCTTGTGGTCTAAAACAGAGCAGAGCATGCAGACATATGTCTGGTCGGTCTTACAGAACAGCTCCAGAGGTTTATCGTGCTTCATACACATCCTGTCTTCCAGGTTCTCCACAGGGTCCATCAGCTGATGTCTTTTCAGACCTAAGGCTGTCAGATGAGGCTCCAGGTGAGTCTCACAGTAGGATGTCAGACACACCAGACAGGACTTCAGGGCCTTCAGTTTGGTTCCAGTACAGACGTCACAGGGAACTTCTCCTGGTTTGGCAGCTTGTTGCTCTGAGCTGCTGCTGCTGGCTTTCTGTTGAACTTCCTGTCTGAACTGAGAAACCATCTCATTGAGCAATGTGTTGACATGAAGCTCAGGTCTTGTGTAGAACACCTTTTTACACAGTGGACACAGGTACTGGTCATTCCTGTTCCAGTGTTCATTGATGCAGTTTTTGCAGAAGTTGTGTCCACATGGTGTGGTGACTGGATCAGTGAACACATCCAGACAGATGGAGCACAGAAACTGATCATCAGATCTCAGACAGCTGGCAGCAGACATATCTACACATGTAGTGTGAAAGAAGACAAAACATAATTTTGTTAGAAATTAATTTTTATTGAAAGAAAAATGTAATTTTTATTGTTGCTTATACATATATAACTTTTTAATTAAATATGCTATAAGCAACTTTAACAATTTAATCAGAGCTGGAAAATATAAAAAGATTGTCTCCAGTATTTCACAGCCAGGTTAAAGTCTTTGTTCTCCTTTAATGTTGGACGTGTGCTGGTTTGTACAAACTACAGTCAGAGACTCATCTGCAGCTCTTTATCTAACAGCTCATTGTGGCTGTTTGTGCTTTTACTATTACTCAATACAATCTGATCCACTGATAAAATATCACAGAATATGTTCATATCTTGTTGTAGAGAAGAATTATTATTGAAGAATTTCACTGCTAACAAAGCTTTTGCTGACTTGGTGACAAACACATTTTATTTCCTGTTGCTACTTCACAATAAAAGTATCCTTCTGGTTCACCGATGGAAAGCTTTTAATGTGAAACAGCTACTTGTGTCTGTAGGAAGTGATCAGTAAATAGTCAAAGATCAGGAAATAGCAGTGAAGCTAAACTCCAAACCACAGAGGTTCAGTTACACTTTACAAAAGTCCTGAGAACTGACAGAGACTTAAAAACACTTAAAGTGTTTTTACTGAGTCTGTAAAAGCAGCTGCAGTTATACTGTAAACAATCTCACTAGTGTCAGTATGAAATGAAAAGAGATGAACTTCCTGTCTCCTGTGTTAAAGCTGGTTGTTGAAACATTAAATATGATCAGTTGTACTCACCAGTGTTTGGCAGAGACTCTGCTGTGTTGTTGAGAAAGACTTGATGAACTCAGTTTCATTTATATTTGGACAGAAGTGGAGAGACTCGACTGCAGCTCTGCTGTCCTCTGATTAATGTTTAGTTTCATTTCTGGAGAGTGACGTTGAAGCTTTTATCTTTCCAGTGTTGCTCCTTCCTGTCATTAACAGGTTTATTGTGAGATATCATGGAGCAAAGGTGGTTCTGAATCTAACAGATGGGAGGAGTTAGACATGTGAAAAGACGTTGTTTAGTTTAACTAAGCAGTGTGTAGTCGGCTCACATTTCAGATGTCTATGAGTTGTTAACAGCTCCACCAAATAGTGATTTTTCCCTCTAAACTTCTCACATGCTTTCATTTCAATAAATGTTCAAATGATCCAATATTTCAGCAAAAATCAAGTATTAGGGAAAAAGTCCAAAAACTGAAAACACATTTGTGTATCAGAACTTAGTTTTTTCTTCTTTCCTCTCCCATTAATCATCTCACCACCCCTCACATTTATCTGCTGACCCTTTGGAGGGGCCCCACCCCTAGGTTGGGAACCACTGGACTAAACTAGCTAACTGTATATAAAGTAGTGTAAACTAGCTCCACCTCCAGCAGCTACAACAGTAACATGCTGCTCTAACACTGATGCTTCACTATTAATAATCTAATGATGTCATAATAATAATATATCAGTCAGAGGACCAAACCACTACTTTACTGTAATACTGCATACTACATCACTCATAATACTGCAGTACTTTTACTGTAATACTGCATACTACATCACTCATAATACTGCAGTACTTTTACTGTAATACTGCATACTACATCACTATAATACTGCAGTACTTTTACTGTAATACCGCATACTACATCACTATAATACTGCAGTACTTTTACTGTAATACCGCATACTACATCACTCATAATACTGCAGTACTTTTACTGTAATACTGCATACTACATCGCTCATAATACTGCAGTACTTTTACTGTAATACCGCATACTACATCGCTCATAATACTGCAGTACTTTTACTGTAATACCGCATACTACATCGCTCATAATACTGCAGTACTTTTACTGTAATACTGCATACTACATCGCTCATAATACTGCAATACTTTTACTGTAATACTGCATACTACATCGCTCATAATACTGCAGTACTTTTACTGTAATACCGCATACTACATCGCTCATAATACTGCAGTACTTTTACTGTAATACCGCATACTACATCGCTCATAATACTGCAGTACTTTTACTGTAATACCGCATACTACATCGCTCATAATACTGCAGTACTTTTACTGTAATACTGCATACTACATCACTCATAATACTGCAGTACTTTTACTGTAATACCGCATACTACATCACTCATAATACTGCAGTACATTTACTGTAATACCGCATACTACATCACTCATAATACTGCAGTACATTTACTGTAATACTGCATACTACATCACTCATAATACTGCAGTACTTTTACTGTAATACCGCATACTACATCACTCATAATACTGCAGTACATTTACTGTAATACCGCATACTACATCACTCATAATACTGCAGTACATTTACTGTAATACTGCATACTACATCACTCATAATACTGCAGTACTTTTACTGTAATACTGCATACTACATCACTCATAATACTGCAGTACTTTTACTGTAATACTGCATACTACATCACTCATAATACTGCAGTACTTTTACTTGTAATGAAGTGTTTTTATATTGACTAAGTTATTTATATTCATTGACTTTAATGAAACTGTGTTGTGTCTTCAGGGGACCGTCATCATTATAGCGAATCACGGCGACCGGATCGATATTCCCGCCGGAGCGATGCTGGAGAACAAGATCGTTTCTGGAAACCTGCGGATCCTCGACCACTGAGGCCTTCTGGGAAACAAACAGCACTCACTCAAAGCCATCTGCACCTAGAAGAGACTCGGAGAGATTTCCTTTTTTTCTCTCGTCACTGATGATGAAACGGCGGGACTGTTACAGAGACAAAGAATCACAGTTTGTTTTCCGTGTGACGAAGCTCATCATGAAGGTTTTTCTCCAGGAATAAAGTCGCTGTTACTGCAAACGCTCGCTGCACAGTCTGAGCCGACTGCTTTGTCTTTTTCTGAGGTCAATAAACGTGCAATATGGGTCACATGAGTCTGGTCATGTCATGTTTCTTTTGGGTTTTTTAGGCGAAGTTTCACAACTACGTTTCCACAGTCAATGCTCCCTTTTAAACACACACATATACATCTTATTATCAAAATTACAATGTTGAGAAGGTTAAATGATAATATTAATAGATGTTAAAACCAAACGGAAGTAAAACTATAGCCTACTGTACCAAAGCAGAAACACAAAAATCAAATCAAAACGACCAAATTAACTAAATTTGAGCAAGTGAACAAAATTGGGCCGTTTAGTTGTGCTACTGCATTATTTACGGAAGTCTAAAGGCACTAGTTCAGATTTGACTGAGCTGCTGTAATTACGGTATTAACAATTAAATTCAGCTTAGCATAAAGACTGGAAACAAGGGGAAACTGCTGGCCTAGCTTTGTCCAAAAAGTTACAAAATCCACCAACCAGCTCCTCTAAAACTGACTAAATTAACACGTTTGATTAAAACAATTCACTTTTTAACAAAGAGCTGTTGCCAGGCGACCAGTCGAGGCTCCAGGAAGTTAATTGAAATAATAATGATCACGTTTTTTAAAATGAATTAAACAAAGTATTACGTGTTAATCAGTGAGTTTTAAAGGTGCTGGTAGGTTGATTTTGTTACAGGATCGCTGTTTCCAGTCTTTATGCTAAACTAAACTGCTGTAGCTTCATATTTATCTTCCTCTCGTCTCTTTGCAAGAAAGTGAATAAATGTTTCCCCCAAAAAAATGTAAGTGTGTATGTTCTATTTAATCTCTGATACCAATACCAACACATCCAGCTCATATTAGATACACTCACATGTTTCGCTGGTCTGCTGTGCTTCATAATACAGGACGAGCAGGAGAACACTGCGTTGTATTCTCCTATAGATAAAATACAGCTAAATGGCGCCATCTGGTGGAGAGAACAAACAACTACAATTTTGAAGTCAAGGCTCCAAAATGACAGTAATGCATGAAAGAGTCATATTTTGGCAGAGGGGTCAAAAAAACAAAATTGTCGTTTTTTTGTTTTTGTTTTTTTAATGTGACACTTCACAAAAAATAATTATGCCCTAACCCTTTTTATCATTATAACGAGATGTTTTTCTTATAATTATAAGACAGTAAATCATAATTATGACATAACAATGTTTATTTTTACACAAAAGAAGCAATTACAAATTTCTCTGCTTATATTCCAACACATAATTTGTACTTAATGGTGGCTTTAAAGTTGTAGGTAAGACTAAATAATGGTTTAAATATCACACAGAGAGCCTGATGTGGTTTAGTAATTAACTCTTATAAAATGTTAAATTGAGCACCAAACTCATTACCACATCAGATTAACTAAAGTCTGCAACAGTATTTCACTTTCATACATTTATTTGACAGCTTTAGTTACTTTTCAGATGCAGATTTGACACAATGGATAATATAACAAGCTTTATAAATACAACACATTGTTAAAGATGAAACCAAAAAGCAGTGTGTAGTCGGCTCACATTTCAGATGTCTATGAGTTGTTAACAGCTCCACCAAATACTGATTTTTCCCTCTAAACTTCTCACATGCTTTCATTTTCAATAAATGTTCAAATGATCCAATATTTCAGCAAACATCAAAGATTAGAGAAAAAGTCCAAAAACTGAAAACACATTTGTGTATCAGAACTTAGTTTGTTCTTCTTTCCTCTCCCATTAATCATCTCACCACCCCTCACATTTATCTGCTGACCCTTTGGAGGGGCCCCACCCCTAGGTTGGGAACCACTGGACTAAACTAGCTAACTTTATATAAAGTAGTTCACCTCAAAGAGAATACATAAAGTAATAGTTCACTTATGGTGAATTTATCAAACATTATTAATACAATTAGCTATTAATATATAAATATTGTTGAAGCTCAATTTAAGTTCTAATTTTCAGAATTAGGTGAAACAATATATGTTTCAGGAGCAGTGGTAAACTATAACTAAGTACATTTACTTAAATACTGCACATGAACATGTGTCAATATAATCAGTGTGTAAAATGAAACTGGAGGTCCTGTACTGTGTGCGCTCTTTCCTAAACAGAGTAGGACTACATCAACATCCTATATGTTGTGAAGTTAGTGAAAACATTTAAAACAGGTTTAAACTAAATCCTGTTCACTTAACACACAGTCGGCACAGCATGAACACATTCATTCATTATTTAAATATTTCAGTGATAGAACTTGTGAACTTTTCAAACACTAACCAGAAAATATATAAACCAGACTTGTATCTTAGTTTATCTAAGAATATTTTATATACTAAAAAGGAAAAATGAGGCTTTGAAATATGCAGAGACAGAGTAAAACTGCAGAGTTTAAACATATTAATTATCCTGATGAAAACAAGACACATTACTGCTGAATATACATTTGTTACCATAATAAACAAGATTTGATCAGTTTTGGTCTCTAATCAATCAGCATCCTGGTATTGACTCAGACAGTTTGATTGACAGGACAGATGATCAGAGGGGCAGAGTTTTTAACACCATCATTAAGCCAGGGGCTGAAGAATGGGTAGAGTTTCTCAGTGAAGGAGCAGCCAGTAAAGGAGTAGATAAGAGCTGCAACATCTACGTCATAAAAGGAGACCAGACCCTCCTCATAATCCACAAACACCCCCACCTTCTGAGGAGGAGACTTCAGAGAGAGATCGACTAAAGGGTTATTACAAGCTATGTACTCATTTCCATTTCTCAAACATATAGTCCAGTAACCATCCTGAGGACTCAGTCTGATTTTTCCCTTCCTGTTGATCGACTCTCTGGCCACTCCTAAAGTCCATTTAGTCTTCTCTTTAACCTGAACCTCAAAGTAAAACCTGCCTGAAGACAAACTCTGCTTTCCTAACACACAGGGACTAAGAGAAAATCTCTCTGGGTTGTCTGGGAGATTCTTCTTCACAACACCACAGTAAACTTGTTTCCCATCATCAGACAGGATGAGTTTAGGATGTGCTGTATCAGGATCAAGAGTCACATCCACTGCATACTGCTGGACCCTCTTCAGCTCAGCCTCAAACAGCTTCTTCATCTGTTTACTGAGCGTCTCCTCCAGCTGAGCCACAGCTTTCACCACAGTCCCCTCATATGATGGATGGACGCTGACCTCTGTCCAGTATTTGGTGGGTGGAGCAGCTTTCAGGGACGGGAAGCTTTGGAGGAGGTGGAGGTGGTCTTCAGAGTGTGAGAGCTTCTCCACCTCAGAGCTTCTCTTCTTCAGCTCAGAGATTTCCTGTTCCAGCTCTTTGATGAAGTCTTCAGCCTGTTTCTCTGTTGTTCTTTGCTTCTCTTCAATCGTCTCAATGAGCTCATTCAGGCTTCTCTCAACAGACTCCTTCAGAGCGGTGAAGACCTGAACACCTTCTGCTTTCTCTCTGTCTGCAGCTTCCTTACTGAGGTCAACTGAGTGTTTGATCTCTTGAATCTTCAGTCGTCTCTTCTGTATCATCTCCTGAATTTCAGCCTCTGTCTTCCCCAGCTCTGCCTTCTTTCCTTCATATTCTTCTTTCAGAGGAACAAACTCATGTGTCTTGTGGTCTAAAACAGAGCAGAGCATGCAGACATATGTCTGGTCGGTCTTACAGAACAGCTCCAGAGGTTTATCGTGCTTCATACACATCCTGTCTTCCAGGTTCTCCACAGGGTCCATCAGCTGATGTCTTTTCAGACCTAAGGCTGTCAGATGAGGCTCCAGGTGAGTCTCACAGTAGGATGTCAGACACACCAGACAGGACTTCAGGGCCTTCAGTTTGGTTCCAGTACAGACGTCACAGGGAACTTCTCCTGGTTTGGCAGCTTGTTGCTCTGAGCTGCTGCTGCTGGCTTTCTGTTGAACTTCCTGTCTGAACTGAGAAACCATCTCATTGAGCAATGTGTTGACATGAAGCTCAGGTCTTGTGTAGAACACCTTTTTACACAGTGGACACAGGTACTGGTCATTCCTGTTCCAGTGTTCATTGATGCAGTTTTTGCAGAAGTTGTGTCCACATGGTGTGGTGACTGGATCAGTGAACACATCCAGACAGATGGAGCACAGAAACTGATCATCAGATCTCAGACAGCTGGCAGCAGACATATCTACACATGTAGTGTGAAAGAAGACAAAACATAATTTTGTTAGAAATTAATTTTTATTGAAAGAAAAATGTAATTTTTATTGTTGCTTATACATATATAACTTTTTAATTAAATATGCTATAAGCAACTTTAACAATTTAATCAGAGCTGGAAAATATAAAAAGATTGTCTCCAGTATTTCACAGCCAGGTTAAAGTCTTTGTTCTCCTTTAATGTTGGACGTGTGCTGGTTTGTACAAACTACAGTCAGAGACTCATCTGCAGCTCTTTATCTAACAGCTCATTGTGGCTGTTTGTGCTTTTACTATTACTCAATACAATCTGATCCACTGATAAAATATCACAGAATATGTTCATATCTTGTTGTAGAGAAGAATTATTATTGAAGAATTTCACTGCTAACAAAGCTTTTGCTGACTTGGTGACAAACACATTTTATTTCCTGTTGCTACTTCACAATAAAAGTATCCTTCTGGTTCACCGATGGAAAGCTTTTAATGTGAAACAGCTACTTGTGTCTGTAGGAAGTGATCAGTAAATAGTCAAAGATCAGGAAATAGCAGTGAAGCTAAACTCCAAACCACAGAGGTTCAGTTACACTTTACAAAAGTCCTGAGAACTGACAGAGACTTAAAAACACTTAAAGTGTTTTTTACTGAGTCTGTAAAAGCAGCTGCAGTTATACTGTAAACAATCTCACAAGTGTCAGTATGAAATGAAAAGAGATGAACTTCCTGTCTCCTGTGTTAAAGCTGGTTGTTGAAACATTAAATATGATCAGTTGTACTCACCAGTGTTTGGCAGAGACTCTGCTGTGTTGTTGAGAAAGACTTGATGAACTCAGTTTCATTTATATTTGGACAGAAGTGGAGAGACTCGACTGCAGCTCTGCTGTCCTCTGATTAATGTTTAGTTTCATTTCTGGAGAGTGACGTTGAAGCTTTTATCTTTCCAGTGTTGCTCCTTCCTGTCATTAACAGGTTTATTGTGAGATATCATGGAGCAAAGGTGGTTCTGAATCTAACAGATGGGAGGAGTTAGACATGTGAAAAGACGTTGTTTAGTTTAACTAAGCAGTGTGTAGTCGGCTCACATTTCAGATGTCTATGAGTTGTTAACAGCTCCACCAAATAGTGATTTTTCCCTCTAAACTTCTCACATGCTTTCATTTCAATAAATGTTCAAATGATCCAATATTTCAGCAAAAATCAAGTATTAGGGAAAAAGTCCAAAAACTGAAAACACATTTGTGTATCAGAACTTAGTTTTTTCTTCTTTCCTCTCCCATTAATCATCTCACCACCCCTCACATTTATCTGCTGACCCTTTGGAGGGGCCCCACCCCTAGGTTGGGAACCACTGGACTAAACTAGCTAACTGTATATAAAGTAGTGTAAACTAGCTCCACCTCCAGCAGCTACAACAGTAACATGCTGCTCTAACACTGATGCTTCACTATTAATAATCTAATGATGTCATAATAATAATATATCAGTCAGAGGACCAAACCACTACTTTACTGTAATACTGCATACTACATCACTCATAATACTGCAGTACTTTTACTGTAATACTGCATACTACATCACTATAATACTGCAGTACTTTTACTGTAATACCGCATACTACATCACTATAATACTGCAGTACTTTTACTGTAATACTGCATACTACATCACTCATAATACTGCAGTACTTTTACTGTAATACTGCATACTACATCGCTCATAATACTGCAGTACTTTTACTGTAATACCGCATACTACATCGCTCATAATACTGCAGTACTTTTACTGTAATACCGCATACTACATCGCTCATAATACTGCAGTACTTTTACTGTAATACTGCATACTACATCGCTCATAATACTGCAATACTTTTACTGTAATACTGCATACTACATCGCTCATAATACTGCAGTACTTTTACTGTAATACCGCATACTACATCGCTCATAATACTGCAGTACTTTTACTGTAATACCGCATACTACATCGCTCATAATACTGCAGTACTTTTACTGTAATACCGCATACTACATCGCTCATAATACTGCAGTACTTTTACTGTAATACTGCATACTACATCACTCATAATACTGCAGTACTTTTACTGTAATACCGCATACTACATCACTCATAATACTGCAGTACATTTACTGTAATACCGCATACTACATCACTCATAATACTGCAGTACATTTACTGTAATACTGCATACTACATCACTCATAATACTGCAGTACTTTTACTGTAATACCGCATACTACATCACTCATAATACTGCAGTACATTTACTGTAATACCGCATACTACATCACTCATAATACTGCAGTACATTTACTGTAATACTGCATACTACATCACTCATAATACTGCAGTACTTTTACTGTAATACTGCATACTACATCACTCATAATACTGCAGTACTTTTACTGTAATACTGCATACTACATCACTCATAATACTGCAGTACTTTTACTTGTAATGAAGTGTTTTTATATTGACTAAGTTATTTATATTCATTGACTTTAATGAAACTGTGTTGTGTCTTCAGGGGACCGTCATCATTATAGCGAATCACGGCGACCGGATCGATATTCCCGCCGGAGCGATGCTGGAGAACAAGATCGTTTCTGGAAACCTGCGGATCCTCGACCACTGAGGCCTTCTGGGAAACAAACAGCACTCACTCAAAGCCATCTGCACCTAGAAGAGACTCGGAGAGATTTCCTTTTTTTCTCTCGTCACTGATGATGAAACGGCGGGACTGTTACAGAGACAAAGAATCACAGTTTGTTTTCCGTGTGACGAAGCTCATCATGAAGGTTTTTCTCCAGGAATAAAGTCGCTGTTACTGCAAACGCTCGCTGCACAGTCTGAGCCGACTGCTTTGTCTTTTTCTGAGGTCAATAAACGTGCAATATGGGTCACATGAGTCTGGTCATGTCATGTTTCTTTTGGGTTTTTTAGGCGAAGTTTCACAACTACGTTTCCACAGTCAATGCTCCCTTTTAAACACACACATATACATCTTATTATCAAAATTACAATGTTGAGAAGGTTAAATGATAATATTAATAGATGTAAAAACCAAACAGAA
Source organism: Scomber scombrus (assembly GCF_963691925.1). Lineage (NCBI taxonomy): Eukaryota > Metazoa > Chordata > Actinopteri > Scombriformes > Scombridae > Scomber > Scomber scombrus. The sequence continues at coordinate 34,153,459 of NC_084971.1, forward strand.
GTAAAACTATAGCCTACTGTCCAAAAGCAGAAACACAAAAATCAAATCAAAACGACCAAATGAACTAAATTTGAGCAAGTGAACAAAATTGGGCCGTTTAGTTGTGCTACTGCAGTAATTACGGTAGTCTAAAGACATTAGTTCAGATTTGATTGAGCTGCTGTAATTACGGTATTAACATCACAACTTAATTTAACTCAGTTTAGCATAAAGACTGGAAACAAGGGGAAACTGCTAGCCTAGCTTTGTCCAAAAAGTAAGAAAATCCACCAACCAGCTCCTCTAAAACTGACTAAATGAACACGTTTGATTAAAACAATTCACTTTTTAACAAAGAGCTGTTGCTAGGCGACCAGTGGAGTCTCCAGGAAGTTAATTGAAATAATAATAATCACGTTTTTTAAAATTAATTAAACAAAGTATTACGTGTTAATCAGTGAGTTTTAAAGGTGCTGGTAGGTAGATTTTGTAACAGGATCGCTGTTTCCAGTCTTTATGCTAAACTAAACTGCTGTAGCTTCATATTTATCTTCCTCTCGTCTCTCTGCAACAAGGTGAATACATGTTTCCCCCAAAAAATTTAAGTGTGTATGTTCTATTTAATCTCTGATACCAATACCAACACATCCAGCTCATATTAGATACACTCACATGTTTCGCTGGTCTGCTGTTCTTCATAATACAGGACGAGCAGAACTGGAGAACACTGCGTTGTATTCTCCTATAGATAAAATACAGCTAAATGGCGCCATCTGGTGGAGAGAACAAACAACTACAATTTTGAAGTCAAGGCTCCAAAATGACAGTAATGCATGAAAAATTCATATTTTGGCAGGGAGGTCAAAACAGTCCAAAAACAATCCACACATTCATTATAAAGTAGATGATCAGCTTCTATTGAGCTTCATCAGTCTGAGTTAGTCATATCAAGTGATATCTGACACATTTACAGTCTTTTTAGCATCAGATTCCCTCTTAGTGTTTTCCTGTTGAGCTGTGGTGGAAGTATAGTAACAAAAAGACTTTGGTACTAAAAACACTGTAACGTTGAAACATAGAAGATGAAGATTTGACTCATTCAGACGACTGAAGCTTCATATTAGCTTCAGATAAACTTTTAAATACAATCCCTTATTAGTGTAAACATGTAAGTACTATTATATACATTTTTATATTTAATTTGAATTACTAACTCCGATAAAAAAGGGGTCCAAATGAAATGTACAGATTATCCATCTGTATATTAGATATCTTAGAGAGAAGTTAGAAAAAAAGCTACAGTAATTTAGGTGAAGAGGAAGATGAAAATAATGAGAGCAACGACAACAGTAATATTGGTAAAATAACAACAGTCATTTATTAGTGCTGGTGATTGTGCAAGGAAAGGCAAATTCATTATTTGTAACATAACTTAAAAGTGCATTTCTTCTTCATAGGGTGAAGAAAATGAATGGAACACATTGAAATGCAAAGAAAACAAAGATAAAAAAGACAAACATACAACACAAAGCTTCCAGTTTGGTTTTAAATGGTTTGTTTCAGAACCCAACTATAAATATGTTCATTTGATCTTAACGCCACAAACGCACTGAAGAGTGGTGAAAAGCGGCATGCCACAACAATATCATTTCATACAGTATGTGATGCAGAAACAGTCAATAAATGTATCTTCTGTGTGTTTCATGCAGGAAGAAATGATTTGAACTATAGGTCGACACGTCAGACGACTACAGGCCTGATTTGTTAAAAGGTTTGTAAACTTGACATCACCTGCAAAAAAAAAGTGCAGCTGATCTACTAACGCGGCGCACTGAGGTTTGTGTCTTTCAACTGTGCAAGATAATATGCACTGTCCATTTAGTACGTTTACCATAATGAATAATGTGGGGCGTTTTAACCCCAGTGTGTAAAATACAGGGAGGAGAAAATGTAAATATGTTAATTTAGCGCACGCCTTCATTGTGATTTACCAAACCTGAACCTGATGGTAACTGTGTGTATAAATAAAAGGTTTGGAGGACAGGTATGAACCAGCTGTTACTGTGACGAGGAGCAGACGGAAGCACAATAACAGAATACACCCACTAATATTCTTTGAGTGGAATATTTTTGGTTTTACTAGCAACACTTTGTCATTAATACTCTCCCATATAACGTTTCTTTCTGGTAATATATTCTGCTGTAACTCAATATGTTTGTTAACCTCTTCCACTAGAACCTCTTATTCCATGGCGTCACATTTCTGCTCGTCCAAACTCTCCATTAAGACACAAAACCCTAATTTAAATACTGCTGTCTGCACCTGTTGTAATTCACGCAGTTATTCTTAGTAGATCACCACAAATCAAACACACCCTTTATTTGGGATCTTAGTAAATAGGGCCACACTTCGCCGCAAAAAGTTAATTGATTTTTTTTTTTGGACACAGCAGGTTTTCCAGAGATTTCATGACAGCTTGCCGCAAGACGCTGTCACCGCTCTTCAGTGTGTTTACAGCGTTAGAAAACCTGAGAAACCTCACTGGACTGTACAGAGTGGAACTTAAAGTGCTCTCAAATATAAAAGGAATGCTGAATTTGATAAATACATACATACATAAATACATACAGGGATAATTTACAGAGTCCCTTCATTTTAAACTGATGTTACCATTTAAAAATTACTGCATCTGTTAGGTGATAGGGTCAATTTTGGACGAATTCATAGGCAAGAATTAAAGAAACTGCTCTTTCCTCAAAGTGTACTTCTGAACCAAGCAGTAAAATAAATCAATTGTTGTTATAGATCTGTAATACTTATATAAAGGGGAAGTGCTTTTTGACAATATATATATATATATATATATATATCTCTCTCTCTCTCTCTCAGTGTGACCATTTCTACACATCTTCCTGGATGTTTTTCAGGTCTTTTATCACAGTGTCGGGGTCTTTACCCTCCTCTGCTGGTCCGTTCATCAGTCTCAGCCTCCTGCAGCTTGAGAGAACATGACAACCAGTTAATGAAACAGAGTTTATACCATTTGACATGATATGTACACACCCAATATGGAAACTGTATCCGAAGTAACAGAAGTGATTTTAAAGCCATGAACTGTGCAGCATTGTTGTGTATGTTCTGGTTGCCCCCCTCCTTCTGTCACTACCGTACACCAGCATCATCCAACCCATCCTCCTGTACTGTTCACCCTGTTTTTATAAACATGCTGTCCGCCACTAACAGGAACAAACTACCAAAATAACACACACCGCATCCAAGATCATCAACCATCCCACACCCAACCTTACCGAGCTCAACCACAGAGCAGTCATACGCCTCGCACAAGCAATAACCAACGACCCGGATCACCCTCTCTACCCTCACTTCACACTGCTGCTGTCTGGTCGCAGATACAGGACTCTGAGATGGAGACGGGCATGCTTCAACAAGAGCTTGGTCCCGTCTGCCATCTCAGCACTCAATAACCTCCCCCAATAACCTCATATGGACCCAGCCCTCCTGAGTGTGCTATATATATATATGTGTCGGTTGTTTAATGTCTGGTAGTGGTTGTGTAGTATGTGTGTATTTACATGTTGCTCAATGTTTAGTGGTGTCGTACAGTGTGTGTGTGTGTGTGTGTGTGTGTGTGTGTGTGTGTGTGTGTGTGTGTGTGTGTATGTATATTGTTCAATGTTGGTGGGGTTTCTTCAACCCATCAGTAGTTGACAGTTTGTGACAAAGAATTTCCCTCTGGGGACAATGAATATCCATCTATCTATCTATCTATCTATCTATTGTGTGACTGCTTTCAGAGTTGATTGGATAGCAAATGACATCATAAACATCATATTACCATGATGTGATTTCCGTGAAAGTCAAATTTAGTCACTATTGAACCTCCTCAGTGGGTTTGTGAGTATAAATGTGTTAACATATTACTCTAACATAGTAAATGTGGAGTCTACATGTCTGATCTGTGACTATGTGATATGACGATATTATATCACGTGACGCAAGAAAAACATCTACCGTTTCATATTTAGCTCTTATTATTTATATCGCTTTGAAACAAATCACACTCGCTACAGCCGTGGTGAAGTTAGTTTCAGGTTGGATATTCATTGTGGGTTCAACAGTGGTTTCTACCTCGTTTTCACTCAGTGCAAAGTTAATGCACAATGGTTTCGCTACATGGCAATAATCAGACGCAGCTCAACTTAATGGCTTTTCCTGCACCTTCTATTTTATATTACTTTTAAAAGAAAATCCAGAAGTTTCCTGTGAGAAAAAGTATAAGTAGATACAACACAGCACAACACTGATCACAGTTCAAGACTTTAAATATTGATAATAAAATGCTGTAAAACTTTGTAACTTACTGATTGTTCCAGATTTCACCACCAGCACTCCAATGATAACAATGAAGACACAAAAAGAGACAGCAGTGGGATAGTGAGTCCTCATCTTTGCAGCATCTAAAGGAACATTAGAAAGTGTTTTTAGGCATTTACTTCCCGAACATAGTATCGTTATTCATTCTGATATTTAATCAATAGATAGTTGAGGAGATTTAAAACCAACTCAACTCCCACAATCAATCTATAGTTTTCTGAATCAACTCAAAGACTTGTACCATGATCTTCTGGCTCAGTCACATCATACACTGGAGGTCTGGTTGTGATGGCGTCTTCACCGCTCTTCATACTGCTCAGCTGCTCCTTTGGTACTGTTTCAAATGAGACACAAAACTGTTGAAGTACTTTTTAAAAAAGGACAGAGAATTCTACCTTTTTTACATTTTCATTATACAAGTAAATAAAAAAAAAATAAAAAAAACTAAAATGATCGGGGTTCAGGGTTCTTACCAACACTGACGTTCATGACGCAGCTTGTGTCCAGTTTAGGAACATAGCATCTGTAGTGTCCGCTGTCATTCAGCTGGACTGAGGAGATCTTCAGAGTCAGGTTCCCTTTAATCAGGTCTTCATAGATGAAAGTCGTCCTGCCTTTGTATCTCTTCATCTGGGAATCATGGTTATCCCGTTGATATCGATAGACGTAGACGAACCCGTCGAGGTCAAGTCTCTTCCAATCACATGTGTACGTGGACACATCGATCGTTGGGTCCAGCCAACACTGAAGAACAGCATCTTCACCTACCTCTATCTGTATTGGCTGAGTCGAGCAAACCGCATGAGATGTTCCTGGAAAACAAAACAAAACATTTAGATTGTTTTTTTTACATCTAAATAAAAGCTTCTAACTCTTTCCCAGCTTTATTTGAATTATACTATCCAGGTTTACATTGCTCTTCTGTCTGCTCTGGAGGAGAGATCACCCCTATCCACCAAACCCCTTACACTTTGCTGTTGGTTTCATGACTCATTTAAAAGAGAGAGAAACAAGAGAAGAGGAGAGCAGCTGTGGTTGAGCAAGCCAGAGAGTAAATATACACAAAATGCACAAATAAAGACGAGCTTCAGCTGCTGATTTGGTCTGAATATGGATTAAGAAAACAGCTAAGATAAGATAAGATGCATTCATTGTCACTGTACTTAAAATACTGTGAAATTGCTAGTGCTCATCACATAGTGGTGTTTGACATAATACTACTGCATACATACATTCGTCAACACACAATCAATCACAACCTTTTATAAAACATACAACAAACAAAGGCAGGTAAAATTAAGACAAGGCAGGTAAGTAAATTAATACAAAGTGCTGTGAGTGCAAGAGTCTGTGAATATTGCACTAGTATATATAGCACATGTATATAATGAGGTATAAAGTGGTTGAAGAGTCACAGTGTGTTTATTGAGTCTGGATGGTTTTAGGAAAGAAACTGTTCCAGAGTCTGTTGGTGCGTGTTTTTATTGACCTGTATCGCCTCCCTAAAGGCAGAAGGTCAAAGTAGTGGTGACCACGAGTCCTTTATAATGTGTGTAGAAAACTGCAGCCCTCTCATTCATTTAAATTGGGGCAGTAGTTAGTACATAAAAAATAAAAAATTAAGTCACTGTCTGAGACTGCCCCCTGCCCCCCAATCATAAATATTTATTTATTACTATTCCTATTACATTTAAACTATTCTAATGTACAAATTGAAGGAACTGGCATTATTGCATTTAGGGCTGGGCGATTATGGCAAAAATCAAAATCACGATTAATTGAACTTTTAATCTCGATAACGATTAATGAAGGATTATCTCCTCCCTTGATGAACAATTATGTATTTTCAAAGTTTCTTTAGTTTTGTATTTTACACATGAGGATCTTTAGGGAGGTAAAATAATGATGTTTTAAGGTGTGACGCTGTGGTTAATGTCTAGTTTACTTGATTAGAACTATGTAAAGATCATGGTTTGGGTTCAAATGATCATTAAAGATATGCAACCTTTGCTGTCATGGCAACAGTGAACACCACCATTAATTGACATGAGCAAGATTAAGTCAATTAGAGTTTCTAAATGTCGGTTTCCATTATTTTTCGATTAATTGCCCAGTCCTAATTACATTATATTATGACTGTACCTTATAAGATTACATGTGATAAATAAAGTGTCAAATTCAGTTACACTTTCATGTTCACTGTCCTTATAAACATATATATCCCTACATAACACATCAAATACAGATATGTTTACTCTACAATCTTACATAAACGCTACTTTAATGTCTGATATTAATAACACAAAAACAATGACAACATTCCCACAGACTGCAGTTAATACAGTTCATAATTTGACACTAGAAGGTCTGATTAATTTAGTGATAATCCAGGAAGAGAAAAGCATCAGGTTTCATCACAGAGGTGATTCTAGGATCAGACCTTTAAGGCTCAGCTCCTAATGATTATATCACATAACAATACCCTGCAAGGGTTCAAACCTCCTGCTAAACTACTCATTTCACTGGATAATGTAAATTACATCATGATATATTAATACATAGTACAGTGGTCTATTATAGTGTTTAATAATAATAATGGTTCAGAATGAACAATCACAGATTTCTACAGAGAGGACTCTAAGATAGTTAATGAACGCTGAGGGAAAGATGATATATTAATGACAGAACTATCCAAAGTACATTAAACCTGTTAAAATAAAACCTATTTGAACCTGTAGCATAAGTGTTTGTCTCATCTCTAACAGACAGGCTACAAAATAATTAAAGCTGTATAAAATAATTCTTAGGAAAAAAAACACAATAATAATTTATTTATTTTTAAGTGGTGCTGAGATTAAATTGAGTGATGCTTGAGCACCAATAAAAAGGGTCTAAAATCGCCTGTTTCATCATATTAATGAGTGAATACATCAACAGTATAACAAATAATATATCACGTTATGATCAGCTACATCAAAACTGGATTTGAGAGTCGGGTGTAAAACAACGTTAGTGTCACAACAGTCAACAAACATTAATGCAAACCTACCAGAAACAACTTCAACACAAGACAAAATCCTCAGCAGCGTTAAAAACATAATCTTCATGATGATATCCATGCGGCTGTAGTTTAATAACATGCAGAAGTGGTAATGTTTCGATGAGCCGGTATGGATAGTTGAAACACGTTGTTTTCTCAGTCATTAATACGGAAGTCGGCGCATGGATGTTTGACTTGTGAAAATTGGCGCGTTTTTTCTCGAAAACGCAACCGCAGTTTCTACCCAGAGCACAACATCATATTAATATATCTCATCGATGCGATCAGTGAATTCCGAGTTATAACTTACACAATGTCAATTCAATCCATTAAATAGAGTCGTGTACATGTGGTTCTACTTCCTTGAAGACGTCACGCCCAAGGACACAGCTTTAACCCTGTGTATCCCTCCGCCTCACAATGAACCATGGTGTATAAACAAGGTTATAAACAATACCACGTGTAATAAAGTTACCTTATCGTGGCGGTGTACTCACATAATTTGATGTTTAATAGAAAATAGAAATATTTAGTTATTCAAGTTACTGTCAACTTCTGAACTGATGCTCTAAGTAATCTAATAAGGAGGAAAAACAATAATAATAGTTTAACTTTCACAAGAGTCTAAACAGCAACCAGAGGATCCTTTACTGAAGTAGAAGAACCAGTTAAAACATGTTGTACCTATATGTCAAAAGCCTGTCAATAAAATGATTGAAAACTGAGCAAAACTTCAACAAGTATTCTCCACATGACAGTTTCTATGATTACAACTCCAGTATGAATAAAAAAGATGACCAACAATATATATAACTAAAGAAAAAAGTAAATATTATTATAAAGTAAGAATAAAAGTGTAAATAGGTTTTAGTCAGTGGTGGAAGAAGTATTCAGATTCTTCAGTAAACGTACCAATACAACAATGTAAAAATACTCCATTACTATTAAAAGTCCTACATGAACAATACTACTGAAGTAAAAGTACTGCAGTATTATAGTGATGTAGTATGCAGTATTACAGTAAAGTAGTGGTTTGGTCCTCTGACTGATATATTATTATTATGACATCATTAGATTATTAATAGTGAAGCATCAGTGTTAGAGCAGCATGTTACTGTTGTAGCTGCTGGAGGTGGAGCTAGTTTACACTACTTTATATACAGTTAGCTAGTTTAGTCCAGTGGTTCCCAACCTAGGGGTGGGGCCCCTCCAAAGGGTCAGCAGATAAATGTGAGGGGTGGTGAGATGATTAATGGGAGAGGAAAGAAGAAAAAACTAAGTTCTGATACACAAATGTGTTTTCAGTTTTTGGACTTTTTCTCTAATCTTTGATTTTTGCTGAAATATTGGATCATTTGAACATTTATTGAGATGAAAGCATGTGAGAAGTTTAGAGGGAAAAATCACTATTTGGTGGAGCTGTTAACAACTCATAGACATCTGAAATGTGCTTTTTGGTTTCATCTTTAACAATGTGTTGTATTTATAAAGCTTGTTATATTATCCATTGTGTCAAATCTGCATCTGAAAAGTAACTAAAGCTGTCAAATAAATGTAGTGGAGTAGAAAGTACAATATTTCCCTCTGAGATGTAGAAAGTAGCATCACATGAAATACTACAGTAAAGTACAAGTACCTCAAACATGTACTTGAGTTGACTACAGTGCTGGAAATATTTGAAAATGTTTCAAATGTCTGTAAGTAAGTTATACTGTTGCACATCGTCCGTGCAGACATGAGGTGTATCAGCTCTCATGTGATAAAACAATGATGCAGACATACAGACATCCTCAGCTCCACCACAAGCTGCTGCTGTTAAAATCCAGACCAACAAGATTCAAACAGTTCATCTTACCTCGTTAGAAAAAGGAAATCCCCTCTCTGAGTCTGCAGCACCATACTGTCCTGCAGCCTCCATGCTGCACACAGCGCGCCAAATCTCTGGACTCCTCCCTCCTACTTACGTCATCAGCTGGATTTGGCGCGAAACGCCATCAGTCACGTGACTCATTTTAGTGCTAGAATGAAGCCTGCAGTTTATCACAATCTGCATTGTATCTACAAAGCTCATTTACTTAATTATTTATACTTAAGACAAACGTTCATTTTGTATTTTGTGTCTCTACATGTTGGTAGATTTATTTTCACTTTGACATTATAATCATTTTCAGTTTTGTCCCTTAAAAAAGCCTCATTAAATAAATATATGTTGATTCAGTGTTATAATGAAATCTCCAATGTGGATTTTTACAGGCACCAGATACTTAATACAAGTGTTTGCATGTTTTTTTTAATTGAGTTTGTCTTCCTTACATTGATAGATTTGTTTTGTTTTACTAATTGTTCGGCTATTTTACTTTATTTATCAGACAGCTGCGACACTCAGATCCATAATCAACTACAATAAATATTAACTTAATTAAATCAACTTCAGTTTAAACTATACAAGAGTAGGCTACATATTTGGGCCAAAAATAACCATTATCACCATTACTCAGTGCCATTCTGATGTATGTCCATTTTTCTTAAGTAGTAGTATTCTTTAGGTTAAATTCTTGATGCAGGGTGATTTTGAAGTGTTTCCTCCACATCTGTAAACTGTACTTTAGCCTGAAGGTGGTGCCAAAGCACAGCTACCTAAAACTGTTTATTACATGGCGGCTATTTAGTGCAAGAATTCCCCCACCAACAGGACTTTCATTTGAAAATTAGTCACCTGACCTGTTAAACATATTCATAAGTAATTATTCTTAATACAGAGTACTACCACCACATATTTCTGACACCAGAGTTTTACTAAAGGTTTTCTGTAACAGTTATCATGACCAATGAGGGACAAAATGAAACCAGAGATCAGTTTTAGATCAAATAGGACTTTATTTACGCATCATATTTGTTTTCATACAGCAGGAAAAAAGTGCTTTATAGTGTTGAAACAGTTCAAGAGATCACACACACACACACGCACACATGAACAATTCATTCATCCTCTAATTCTAACATTTACATATACAATCATTCACGTAATAAATTGTTCAGTTCACCCTCAAAGTTCAAAGTTCAAAGGCATATTTTTGATATGATGGATTGAAAAAAACACCTGTGTCATGCAAACTCCACAATAAATAATTTGGGGGTGACTGACTCAAGTACATTTAAATATTCCAATGAAACAGTGATAGAACTTGTGAACTTTTCAAACACTAACCAGCAAATTTACAAACCAGATATTTTATATATTGAAAGGCAAAAACAAGGACTTTGAAATATGCAGAGACAGAGTAAAACTGCAGAGGTTAAATGTATATGTACATTTGTTACAATAATTGTCTGAATCTTTTCATTTAAAATTGATCAGTTTTGGTCTCTAATCAATCAGCATCCTGGTATTGACTCAGACAGTTTGATTGACAGGACAGATGATCAGAGGGGCAGCGTTTTTACCATCATCATTATGACAGGGACTGAAGTATGGGTAGAGTTTCTCAGTGAAGGAGCAGCCAGTAAAGGAGTAGATAAGAGCTGCAGCATCTACGTCATAAAAGGAGACCAGACCCTCCTCATAATCCACAAACACCCCCACCTTCTGAGGCTGAGACTTCAGAGAGAGATCGACTTGAGGTCTATTATTAGCTTTGTACTTATTTCCATTTCTCAACCATATAGTCCAGTAACCATACTGAGGTCTCAGTGGGATTGTTCCCTTCGTGTTGATCGACTCTCTGGCCACTCCTAAAGTCCATTTAGTCTTCTCTTTAACCTGAACCTCAAAGTAAAATCTGCCTGAAGACAAACTCTGCTTTCCTAACACATTAACACATTTAGAAAATCTCTTTGGGTTGTCTGGGAGATTCTTCTTCACATCACCAAGATTTACTTGTTTCCCATCATCAGACAGGATGAGGTTAGGATGTGCTGTATCAGGATCAAGAGTCACATCCACTGCATACTGCTGGACCCTCTTCAGCTCAAGCAGCTTCTTCATCTGTTTACTGAGCGTCTCCTCCAGCTGAGCCATAGCTTTCACCACAGTCCCCTCATATGATGATGGACGGACGCTGACCTCTGTCCAGTCTTTGGTGGGTGGAGCAGCTTTCAGGGACGGGAAGTTTTGGAGGAGGTGGAGGTGGTCTTCAGAGTGTGAGAGCTTCTCCACCTCAGAGCTTCTCTTCTTCAGCTCAGAGATTTCCTGTTCCAGCTCTTTGATGAAGTCTTCAGCCTGTTCCTCTGTTTTTTTCTGCTTCTTGTTGATTGAATTGATCAGGGTATTTTTACCTTTCTCAACAGACTTCTTCAGAGCGGTGAAGACCTGAACACCTTCTGCTTTCTCTCTGTCTGCAGCTTCCTTACTGAGGTCAACTGAGTGTTTGATCTCTTGAATCTTCATTTGTCTCTTCTGGATCATCTCCTGAATTTCAGCCTCTGTCTTCCCCAGCTCTGCCTTCTTTCCTTCATATTCTTCTTTCAGAGGAACAAACTCATGTGTCTTGTGGTCTAAAACAGAGCAGAGCGTACAGACACATGTCTGGTCGGTCTTACAGAACAGCTCCAGAGGTTTATCGTGCTTCATACACATCCTGTCTTCCAGGTTCTCCACAGGGTCCATCAGCTGATGTCTTTTCAGGCCTGACATTGTCAGATGAGGCTCCAGGTGAGTCTCACAGTAGGAGGTCAGACACACCAGACAGGACTTCAGGGCCTTCAGTTTGGTTCCAGTACAGACGTCACAGGGAACTTCTCCTGGTTTGGCAGCTTGTTGCTCTGAGCTGCTGCTGCTGGCTTTCTGTTGAGCTTCCTGTCTGAACTGAGAAACAACCTCAGAGAGCAAAGTATTGATGTGAAGCTCAGGTCTTGTGTAGAAAACCTTGTTACACAGTGGACACAGGTACTGGTCATTACTGTTCCAGTGTTCATTGATGCAGTTTTTGCAGAAGTTGTGTCCACATGGTGTGGTGACTGGATCAGTGAACACATCCAGACAGATGGAGCACAGAAACTGATCTTCAGATCTCAGACAGCTGGCAGCAGACATATCTACACATGTAGAGTGAAAGAAAGAAAAAACATTATTTTATAAGCAACTTTAACTATTTAATCAGAGCTGGTGAGCATGAATAATTTTCTCCCGGATTTCACAGCCAGGTTAAAGTCTTTGTTCTCCTTTAATGTTGGACGTGTGCTGGTTTGTACAAACTACAGTCAGAGACTCATCTGCAGCTCTTTATCTAACAGCTCATTGTGGCTGTTTGTGCTTTTACTATTACTCAATACAATCTGATCCACTGATAAAATATCACAGAATATGTTCATATCTTGTTGTAGAGAAGAATTATTATTGAAGAATCTCACTGCTAACAAAGCTTTTGCTGACTTGGTGACAAACAGATTTTATTTCCTGTTTCTGCTTCACAATAAAAGTGTCCTTCTGGTTCATCAGTGAAAAGCTTTTAATGTGAAACAGCTACAGGAAATGAAGTGTCTTTAGGAAGTGATCAGTAAATAGTCAAAGATCAGGAAATAGCAGTGAAGCTAAACTCCAAACCACAGAGGTTCAGTTACACTTTACAAAAGTCCTGAGAACTGACAGAGACTTAAAAACACTTAAAGTGTTTTTTACTGAGTCTTTAAAAGCAGCTGCAGTTATACTGTAAACAATCTCACAAGTGTCAGTATGAAATGAAAAGAGATGAACTTCCTGTCTCCTGTGTTAAAGCTGGTTGTTGAAACATTAAATATGATCAGTTGTACTCACCAGTGTTTGGCAGAGACTCTGCTGTGTTGTTGAAAAAGACTTGATGAACTCAGTTTCATTTATATTTGGACAGAAGTGGAGAGACTCGACTGCAGCTCTGCTGTCCTCTGATTAAAGTTTAGTTTCATTTCTGCAGAGTGACGTTGAAGCTGTCTGTCTGGTTTTTCCAGTTTTGTTCCTTCCTGTCATGAACAGGTTTATTATAAATGACCATGGAGTAGAGGTGGATATAAAGTTACACACTTCTTTCTAATAGCTGCATAATCCTTGTATTATGTTATGGTCAAATAGATGTAGATGTTTTTAAGTTTTACTAAGAACTTTTTTCCAACTAAAACATGTTCATGAAAAGAATTTCACTTGGTGACACTTCATATCTGAGTGGTATTAATATATTATTACATTATTGGCAGAAAGTTGTTACGTTATTGGTTCAGAAATTTTACTACGTTATCAGCCATTATTGCATTAAGCCAAGAACGGACAATAATGCAATCATTTTATCTACAATTTAAAAAAATAAAAAATTAATGATCTCATTGTCTTATGTTGCCCTCCTGTTGAAGCAGAGAGACAGACAGCGAGATAGTTGATGACAGCTTAACTCAATAATTAAACTTAGTTGTATGAAATTATATTACTCATTATAATTATGTACATTTTGTTCATCTTCAATTGATAAATGTTGAATCTTTTTATACACCAGAAATCATACAACTACAAAATAATACAATAAAACTATTTATTAACACGAATTAATCACTCCATTCAAATGACCTGAAACATTCACATTTATGTATGTATTTATTTTTCTACATTTATTTATCCATTTATTTATTTCTACATTTTTTTATTTCTGTATTTCTGTCTCCATATGTTAATGATGGGGCGGTTCTAACATTAGTCATAAGTTCTGTGTAAAGTAACAATAAATATGTTCTGAGTTTGACATACCACAGAAAAGTGTGTTGTTAACCACCCTGCCAAATGTGAATGATTAAAAAAAATCGCCAAATATCTGAAATTAGGCTTCAAAGTTGTGTAAAAATCAGCCTCTGTCTCTGCTCCCAAACGCTAGCTCGGCTGCTAGCTGGACCGCTAGCTGGGCTGCTAGCTCGGTTAACTGGCAAAACAGACAGACAAGAATCGGCCAATCGCAAAACAGTAGCTCAGTTTCTGCCCAGCGACAGGTTGCTAAGGGCAGCTAAGGCCCTACGGTTGCTACGGCGATGTGTTAGAATCTGCTTGGAAAAAATCTCAAAATGCCCCAGAATTTGGCTTCTGACAAGGTCCCGAACAATTGCAAACTGTGAGGAAACCGTAACTCCTGTCCAAAAACCGAAAACACCGTGAGAGACACAGAAGCCGGCAGATTCTGACCATTTTATTCAGATATTCCTTAAAATGAGCACGTAAGCTCAGTGTGAAGACAGAGTGAGAGTCTTTTGGACAAAAAGGACGATTACATTAGGGTCAATGGGGAGCGAGACAGGTATTGCTGCCGGTCTCGGCCCCCCCGTTTAAATTTTGTGCAGACCCCGCCTGTCAACATCACATTTTATGAATCCCAACACCTATGTCTACATTTGACAAAAAAGTATTTGTCTCCTTTTCACGGTTTGGCCGTGAGCTCGAGTTAAAAATAAAAATTAAGGTTATTTTTTACTGCTTCTCACACTCAAGCTAACTGACGCTTCCACTCTAACTTTGAAGAAAAAGTGATTTCCACTCCTCGTTTGACTGCTCATAGTTTGAAAAGTTTACATGTTATGTAAAAACTGTTTGGAGAGAGCACAAGTTTTCCTCCGTTTTAAAGTTTGAATCACATTTCTACGTGCAGGTATGAGAGAGCTAGGTGACTCTGAAAAAAGGTGAAATTTTGTGCGTTTAAAAAAAAATTCCCATTCATTTCCAATGGAGAATTCCCTGTTTTTTGGGAATAACTTTGGGACAAATTGGAATTTCAACACCAAAAGTCATAGCACCTCTTTTCGGGTATCGTGGGAGCGTCGGTGTTGAAAGCTGAAAATGTAAAAGGTGAAAATAAACAGACGGAAAAACAACAAGTTTGCACCATCGTCCTGTTTTATTCACATCAGGTTTGAAGGAGTCAAGACATATTTTGGATTTTTCAGACATGCAGCCCGACTCGTCTGAACCCAACACAGCTGGAGGGTCGACTCATTCGCTCACACACACACACACACACACACACACACACACACACACACACACACACGCACACATTAACACACACAGTGGTACTGTATGGTAGGCACACTGTAGTGGAGAGCTCAGATGTGTCGTCTCTGACAGTCGATCAAAAGTAGGCACTTCTGAAGCAGACAGTGATGATGAGTCTCGTAAGGGCCGACAGCCGCGGTCACATCACATCTCTGTCGTCCAAAAATGTACTTTTAACGAGGTGAAATTTGACATTTTGAGAAATAATCATATTTGTGTCTGTGTACTGTAATTATAAGAAGCTGTAGCCGGTTATCTTAGCTTAGCATAAAGACTGGAAACAAGGCTTTGACCAAAAGTAAGAAAATCAACTAACCAGCTCTTTTTAAACGGACTAAATTGACACGTTTGATTAAAACAATTCAATGTTTAATGAAGAGCTGTCGCCAAGAAGCCACAGGAGGTTAACTGAAATAAAATAGGTAGATTTTTTTAAAGTCTTAATGCTAAACTAAACTGCTGTAGCTTCATATTTATCTTCCTCTCGTCTCTCTCCAAGAAAGTGAATACATTTATTCCCTCAAAAATGTCAAAAATCTCCTTTAAACAGTGTTTCTGACTGTAAATACGAGATTTGGGCTGTTTTGTCACTAAAGTACGGAAGCTAAGAACGGTCGTAGCTGCATCCATTTTTATTTAATCCATTATCTCAAAATTACAAGTTAATAATCTCATGTTGTCTTGGTATTACCAAATAGTTTTCTAATAATAATGTGAAAAATATGATAAAATAAAAAGATTGCAACCACGGCAGCTCTGATCTTCCGAACTTAATAAAGAGATAATTGTATATTTTTGATGTTTCAGAGCGTCGTCCTAATCGCGTAATAAATGTTAAATTCAAAGCTTGTTTTTTTAAAGTCTGGTTTTAAGACAAAAGTGACAAAAATAACATTGAATCAAATGTAATATGAGTTTTTGTTGAAGTTGAAGTTGCAGATTGTGGTGAGATCTTTAAAATTTCAGGGGAAAAAACGTGTTAAATGTAAGAAAAAATATACAAAAGTCACCATTTGACTGTTGATTAATGCTATTAAAGGGAAACCAGACGAGCTGTGGTATCTGCTCTGATTTAATCTCGTAGATTTTGGCGCCTACAGATGACATCACATCCTGTAGTGTCGATATATAATGAACAGAGATCGAGGTCGTGATGTGACCGCAGCTGGACTCGTGTTGTTGTGTTTAATCGTAGCTCAGAGCGGCTGAACTTCACCTCAGGAACAGAAAATCTGAAGTTTTAACAGGTTTTTGACATATAATATATCGACATATATTTTGACACTCCCATTGATAAGAGCCAATAATTACTTGTGGGGTTCCTCAGGGTTCTATTCACGGTCCTTTTTAGTTTCAATCTGGTTAAAGCTGTTTGTAATCATGTTTTTTATCCACTTTTTTCTCACCAAAACAGTCCGATAACATAACTTCTGTCATTATCAGCCTGTAAAGTAGTAATGGCCGACTTTATAATGCCAATAAATACTTGTGGGGTTTCCTCAGGGCTCTATTTTTTAGTTCCCTATAGTTTTAATCAGGTTAAAGCTGCTTATAATGATGTCTTTTGCCCACTTTTTTGCACCAAAATAGTCCGATAACATAACTTCTGTCATCATCAGCCTATATTATTACTTGTTTTTGGTGTTTTACAGTTTCAATATGGTTAAAAACGTGCTTGAAATAAGTTTTATGTCCATTATCAGCCCTATAAAGTAGCTACAGCTGCTTATTTCTACATCCAGCAGTTACTAATCAACATTATCATTCATTAGAAGTCTTGTTTCTGTCCACCTGCTGAATGTAAAGTCCAATATTCACTCTTTTAGCTGTTTTTACTCTCTACCAACTCCTGAGGGAAATATCTCAATTGTACAGTGGTTTTTTACAGCTTTTACTCTGAAAATGACGCTATTAGAGCGCTGAGATTCAACCGAAACAGTAAAGTTGCAGCCGGACAGCTAAACAATGAGCTGAAACTCAACTATGAAGCTCCGTAAAGCTCTTAAAAATGATCCAATAATACTCGAAACAATTATAATATTTTGCTTATTGTGTTTAGTTTTGAAGGAATTAGAACAAATTGTGGAATAACGGTGAGGAAAAAAGCACCTGACAGCAGGACGACGTGCCGTCTAACGTTGGTTTGGTATCAGTTTGGTCCGCGTCGTGTGGTTTGATCACCTGAGACCAAAAAACTGCCTGAACTCAAACAAATAAATCAACTTTTTTTATAATTTATTTTTAACTTATTTAAAAGCGACTGTAAAGCAGAGACGACTCCTGCTTCATGTCAGAGAAGAACTTTTATACTTTATAGTTTGAACAAACTGCGTCTGAAAGTTAAATGTCACCATCTCTGTAGCCCACATAAAAAAAATAAAGAAGGAACAATTAAAAAAATAATAAAAAATAATAAAACACATTTCTGATTTTCTGTTCCTTTCTGTAGTTTCGGCCTCTGAGGAAAATCAAAGCGCTCCGGTTCTGTTCATGCAGATTAAAACTACAGTAAGAAGGGAGAAAGAAGGTCCAGTTATCAACAGCTCATCTTCATGCTCTCATCAATTTACTACATTTATATAAAATAATTAAAAAAAGAAAAGAAAAAAATCCACTTCTTCTTCATCACCACTTGGATCACCATGACGACTGAAGAAAAAATAAACCAGATGCATGATTGGACTGTTAAATATTGCCCGTTTTTGATTCCCCCCCCCCCCCCGAATTTAGAAAGTGTTTTACTTTGGTAATGACAGGAAGTTGTGACGCTTTTCACAGTCTGGATTTGTTTTATTTTAAAAAAGAAGAAAAAAAAATAGAGGAAAATTAACTCTTCGATTACACATTTTCCTTCCGAGGAGTAGTGCGGAAAATAAATCCTGTGTTAAGTATATAAAAAAAAATATTTCGGTTTCGTTAGCAAACCGAAAACCAGCCGATGTGAATCCGATCTTTTTTGGGGGGGAAAAAAAAACACCAAGAAAACAAAACCCCGGTTGATTCTTTCAGAGCAGGAAAGAGGAAAAAAAAATAAATCTCCTTTTATTTTATATCCCCCTCTCTCCCGATGAAACCCTGAATCCAAAGAAATCAAGAGACAGAAAAAACTTCGGCTGCCGTGCGCGTTGATAAAAATCTTCGTCCCTTCGCCATCAGAGTCGAATGTTTCCACGACGACAGAAAAATAAATTACCCCGCCATTCTCTTTAACATTATCTACAGCCTGCGCTCCCTCTAAAACTGTCTAATAATTTACTTTAGTGTTCCTGTTTGAATTGCACACAGTGAGATGAGGTGGCAGCAGTTTTTTTTAAGGAGGCTCTGTGTGTTACTTGATAGTTTGTTTTTAAGGTGGAGCTGTTCAGGAAGCTCCTCGCCGGGCTGCTGCTGCATCTTCGTCTCCTCCTCGTAGTTTTTTAATATATTTTTTGGTCCCTCCATTGGGCCTCTGCAGCCGCCGGCAGCCCCGAGTTCGGTTCGGTTCGGCGCCACCCCCCTCCCCCCCCCTCTCCAACTCCACCAACCCAGCGTCAGCAGGCGGGTCGTTGGGTCGGTCCCGGACGTCCCGACGCCGTCCTCCATCACCTCTTCTGCTCCCAGATTTCGGCCATGTTGAGTTCGAGCCGCTCGAGGCTCTTCAGCACCTGAACGTTCTCCGTGTAGAACGCAACGTCCACGACCACCAACCTGCACCAAGACACACGGTTCATATTTTACACTTTAAACAATAAAACATGCAAATATTCAGCAAGAAATGTTGAAACTTTTTAAAGGTAAGTCAAAACCTTCCTGTTCAGCCTTTTGATTAAGAAGTTATAGTTTATAATCTTTTTTTAATATTTGTTTTGATGTTTTCAATTTTTGTTCTACTTTATTTTATGTTTTTTTAATCATTATTATTACATATATATACGTTTTATCTTCTTATTTACTTTATTCATGCATCTTCTGTCCATTTAAAAAAAAAATTCTATCTTTAAATAAACTTTTTTCCTCTTATTCTCTCTTATTATTTTTATTCATTTATTTATTCATTATTATCATCATTCTTGTTTCTTTGATTTTATTGTGTATTTTTCCTCTGTGTGAAGCACTTTGGATCAATTTGGATCAATAAAAAAAACTTGCTAGCATTACTTTTTTATTGTTCATGCCAGTTGTACTTTTTGAAATTTTAACATTTTTATTTACATACATTTTTTTTTTTATCTTTCATCATTTTGCTACTTTTTTTATGCCAACTTAACTAGAAGTTAAAAACAAAAAGCTGCTTCTGATGCAGCTCTGCAAATAATGATTGTTTTCATTATTGATTAATCTGCTGATTATTTTCTCAATTTATCAATTAATTGGTAAAATGTTCCCAAGATGCAGCTCAGGATGTTGTATTTTTGCTTGAAAACTTACTAAAATTATTCTTTAATAATCTAAATATTTGGCAATTAATTTTCTCTTGATAATTAAGCTGAAGAGTTCACGTTGTCAACAGTTAACACTTTAAACTTAACCGTTGGAGGTTTTCTGGAAGAAGAAGGAATTACCCGTTCTGCGGTCCTCCGTCGTTGACCACGCCGAGTCGAGCCAGCTGCCGCTTCAGATGCATTTTAAAGCTGGCGTTGATCCTCAGAAACAACCTCTGCACAGAAAACACACATTCAGCACATCTGTCTGAGACTGCAGCACATTTCTGCTCAGAGTTAAATCATCTGTAACATCTTTTAACCCAACACCGACTAAAACGTTTCGTTGGGTCTCACCTGAGTCTGGTCTTCAGGTAAAAGTTCGTTGATGGCTTCGTGCATCTTCGCCATCTGCTTACAGACGTTTCTGAAGCAGGCCGACGGCATCGGAGCTTTCACCTCGTACTGTGGAGACAACGACGAGAGCCGATCACGAACCAGTTAAAATGTTAAAAAGTCTCCTCAAATCAGCCTAAAAAAATCCCCCCAAAAAGAAGTTAAAGTTAAAGTTATCAGAGTAAAACTGGATCTCACCTTTGATAAAACCTTCTCGAACAGACTGTCCATGATGGCGACCAGTTTAGCTGAGATCTCTGATATGTGATCGTTGTAGTCCTGCAAAGTAACGATAAGCCCCAAAAAACACGAATTACAACATTTTAAAATCTTTTGAAAGTTTCCTAAAATAAAAATAAAAATAAAGTTTCATTTATCAGCAAAAACAAACTTTTTTCCAATGACTCAAGTTAAATATATTAAAGCTCATATTTATATAATTATGTTAGTTTGTCATTTATAAACAGTAAAGTATGACGCAGAGCAGAGAAAAGAAAATACGTTACGTTAGCTTATATCTGGAAATTTACTGCATTTAGAAATGAGACAAATTTCTGGAAATTAAAACAATGACACAACGAGATGCTCTAAAGAGAAAGAGCGTCACAAATATCAACCAGCAACACGTTAAAACGCAGAAAAACCCTTCATACAGTAACGTTAGCATGGAAACAATAAAGTATGGGTACATTTTAATGTGAAAATTTTTTTAAAGTAATGCTAATATTTAAAAACAAGTAACAATATCGTTAAAAAAAAAAAGTAACTTTAATCCAAAATAAAAACTAACATTACCGAATAAAAAATTATAAAATATTTTTGAAATTTTCAAGTTTTTGAAAAAATAAACTTATGTGATGAAAAGTTATGCTGGTAAAAAAGGGATTAAAAATAAAAATTAAGTTTAATTAATTAAAAATTTTTTAAAGTAACGTTAGAATCTTTAATATTTTATGATAGCGTACATTTTTTTTTTACGCTTTTGAAAAAATAAAGTTGTGATTAAAAAAATAAAATTTAGCAAAAATATTTTTTTTTTTGAAAAAAGTAAAATTGGCATAAAAAAAAAAAGTAACGTTAGCATTTTTCAAAATTTGATGTTACCTTGGTGATGTGGTCGAAGTGCCTGAGGACGCTGAACTGTTTCGGCTGCAGTTTGGTCTCAAAATGAGCTCTGATGACGGGAATGTAGAGAACCACCAGCTGCAGGCAGCGCGACGCTAACGCTAAAAACACACACAGACTTAATGTCAGTCACGTTAGCATGAAAACAATGTTAAAAGTACTGCTTGAATTATAAAAAAAAGGAACGTTAGCATGAAAATAAAGTAACAAAAAAAAAAGAGAAAGTATTGCTAGAATTAAAAACCAAACAAAAACATTAGCATAAAAAAAAAAAACACGAAAAAATGAAGTGCTTGAATTTGACAGGTGTGTGAGCGGCTGGTGTGTGTGTGTGTGTGTGTGTGTGTGCAGACCAGTATTACCAAGGTTTTTGGTGGTGATGGTCTTCAGGCCGACGACCTGCAGAGCTCCGGCTCCCAGAACCAGCTGGCAGCTCCGAGAGTTGAAGTGCTGCAGAAACACGAGATTTAAGTTTTAACTTTAGATTTAATCTCGATATTTAGTGCGACCCTCTTCTATCATCGTCAGTTAGTTATTTATTGTCTTTTTATTCTACAGAGATATAAATAAAATATGTAATAATATATAAATAATAATAGTATCAGTCTTATATAGCAACATGCTTTTAAATTCACATTTCTTTACTACCATTTAATTGACCCCTGTCTGTTTTGACTGTTCCTTCTTTCCTCCCTCCCTCCTTTCCTCCTTCCTTCTGGCCTTCCTCCCTCCCTCCTTCCTTCCTCCCTCCCTCCTTCCTTCTTTCCTCCCTTCCTTCTTTCCTTCCTCTATCCCCCTTTCTTCCTTCCTTCTGTCCTCCCTTCCTCATTCCCTCCTTCCTTCCTCCCTCCCTCCCTCCTTCCTTCTTTCCTTCCTCTATCCCCCTTTCTTCTTTCCTCTGTCCTTCTTTCCTTACTCTTTTCCTTTCTCCCTCCCTCCTTTCCTCCCGTCCTTCCTTCTTCCCTCTCTCCCTCCTTCCTTCTTTCCTCCCTTCCTTACTCCATCCCCTTTCTTCCTTCCTTCTGTCCTTCATTCTTCCTTCCCTCCTTCTCTCTTTCTTTCCTCCCCCCACCTTCCTTCTTTCCTCTGTCCTTCTTTCCTTGCTATTTTCCTTTCTCCCTCCCTCCCTCCTTCCTTCTTTCCTCCATCCCTCCCTCACTCCTTTCCTTCCTTCTTCCATCCTTCCTTCTTCCTCCCTTCCTTCCTTGACTCGAGGACAACAGGAGGGTTAATTGTTTTCCAGCATCACAGTCAAGAAATAAAAAAATACTGATGTGGGTTCATGTGTGTTTTTTCGTGGTGTTTCTGACCTTGAGGAGGTCCGACAGACGCGTGAGCATGTCGGTGGCGATGGCTGGGATGTCGCTCACACACTGACAGTATTCCAGGAAGATCCGGATCAGCAGCAGAACCGTCCTGAAGAGACAACAACACGACTTTCACACACAGCAGGAAGTTTAGACTCTTTATTTATTTGGATTTTATGTCCTTAAAGACGTTTGGAGGAAACTTACCCGACGACGGCGTATTTCTGCCCGTTAACAAGCAGGAACTCGGCCGGCTTCTTGTCGTCTGGACCTGCAGGAACCACAGAAACCTGTTAATGATCCCTGAACACTGAGCTCATTTATCCTGCTTCTGATAATATGACCATAATAAGACTGAAGGCTGTTAAATGTGTCAGTTTCATGATGTGATTTTAGTCTTTCACACTGATTAATCTGTGTTTCTGTGATTATGCTGCTTTTTAATGTGAAGCAATTCAAGCTGCATTTCTTGTTAAGTGTTCGTGGAGCTGATATCTGAAGGTTTTGTTGGTATCAGGCGGGGAGTTCCGGTCCTCTGAAATGAGGCCAACGCGGAAGTAACTTAAAACTGCATTCTATCAAAAGGCCACCAGGGGGCGACCGTTTTGGTGTCAAAAGGACTTCCGTCTCTATACAAGTCAATGGAGAATTCACCAACTTCTCACTTGATTTCTAACCTCAGTAAACGTTTTCAAAATGTGTTTATGGTCTCAATCGCTAGTTTAAAGCCTTCTTCAATGCAGTATGATGTTCATTTGGGACATTTTGGCCTCCCTGATTTTATATGTGACGATAAAGCAGGGTATGCATTAGGGCGTGGCTACGTCGTGATTGACAGGTTGATTGGTTCACAGGTTCAGGAGGGCGTCTCTTGCTCTTCCTGATGCCCATATAAGTAGAATCCGTGTTTTTCTTTTTCTCCGGCATGCACCTGAAATTTTCAAGATGGCGCTGCTCAGATCCGATACTATTGGCTTCCGAGCAGCAGTCCACAAACCAATGGGTGACGTCACGGATGTTACGTCCATTTCTTATATACAGTCTATGCTAAGTACCTGTAGTTTTGCGCTCTGGTAGTGTTATCCTGCCGTCAGCGATGGAGTTCACCAGATCCTGAAACTCAGCAGGAACCTCGGCCTGCTTCCAGCGCTCGTTATCCAGTAGAAGACTGCAGGGACACAACATCATCATCATCATCATCATCATCACCACCACCACCACCATCATCCTTGGTCTAAAAAAGTCTAAAATTTGATCATCTCAATTTTAGGCCTTAAAAAGTCTTAAATATGTACGTTCATTTATCGCTTCCTCCGTCTCCTTTTTTTTTTTTTGGGGGGAGAAATTCGTGGTGGGATTCACAATTAGATCTGTGTGTTAGACGATACTTGGTGTGAAAGCAATGATGTCACACACAAGATAACATCAGATATTTTGTTACTTTGAAAGTAATTCTGAGACTGCGATTTTCCTTATTTTTTCGTACTTAAGTTTAATTCATAATGGTCTTAAAAAGTCTTAAATTTAACTTGTTCAAACCTGCCATCAAACCCTGTCATCACCATCATTAAAAACTCATCTCATATTTTAAGCGCCTGCTGACCTGAGTTTGGTTTTGCGCTCTTCGTGGAAGCGATGGACGAAGCGGTTGGCTTGGCTCTGCAGCGCCCCCCTCAGGGAGACGCTGCGCCGGCCGCACAGCTCCTCCGTGTCCCTGATGAAACCGTCCACCGCCTGCGAGAGACACACAAACTCCGCCGAGCTCAGACGCTCCAGAGAGCCGTCCTGATGGAGAGAGACGGAGACACAAACATGATATTTACATCAAATCTTCACATATACATAAAAAACAGAGTAAATTTAGAGTTTGATAATATTAACTGGAGCAAAGTCAAACCTCTGTAAAGATAAATTAATAAGATGAAGGACTGAAGCATCATCGTGACTTTACAAACACATAAATGTCTGATCATGTTTAATGTTTACTGAGATTTAATGATTAATTTAATGTAGTTTAATAACTGGGAGTTCGACAATTACGTGTTGATACTGCAGTAAAACATGTAAATTCATCTTTCTACTTTATTTTGTGTTATTTCATTTTTTATTATTGTCATTCTATATAATGTTTTTTATCTTCTTATCGATTTTATTCATCTTAATTTGATTGTTTTGTCTTTTTAAATCTTTTTTGAGCTAGTTTTTTCTCTAAGTTTTATCAAACTTTCTCTATTTTTTAAGTCACCATTTCTCTTTTTCTTTAAAAACTCAAAAAAAAAAAAGAAATGATACTCAAAAATCGTGATGTTGTTCATAACATCTTTAATGAAACACAAGATCCTGATTTAAATTGTAAAGTTTTAAAATATAAAGTTAGATTGTAAATGTAAATTGGAAAAGTTTAGCCAATAATAGACCTTATTTAAATTCAGACTTTGTTCTGAACAGTTCCTTGTGTTCAGACATTTATCATTTGAGATTTTAAAAAAATTATGTAAAAGAAAAAATCAGATTGTAGAAAAACGTGTTTATATTTTAATTTTAATAATATATTTTTAATTTAAGTATTATGTGTATTGGTAATAAAACTAATATTATCTGCAGTAATGTTAATTTATAGCTCGATTTCTGAAAGGTCTTTACATTAAAATAAACATTAACTGAGTAACTGTGTGAACTCTCAGCATGAAATGAGATTTAACTCTGTTTTTATAATAATGATGTTTTCTTTGGTGGCTGTGAGGTCAGAGGTCAGAGTTCGTACCTTGGCTCTGGCTGTGAGGTCAGAGGTCAGAGTTCGTACCTTGGCTCTGGCTGTGAGCACTTTGACGCAGCGGTCGTGGCTAACGTCGGAGGCGGTGAACAGCAGCTCCTGGATGTTGTTCAGCACCCGGTTCAGCTCCTGATCAGAAGGCATCATGTTCTCAGCCGACCTGAAGACACACAGACAGAAACCTAATGATCATCATCAAGTGGATCGAGTCTTTTTTTCATCATGTGCAAAAAAACTGAAACTCTCCACAGCTACAAGAAGTTTGATCATGGAAAAAGTGACGTGTTAAATGAGGTAAGCTGCATTGTGTGTGAAGGAGCCAAAATATGTTTTGTTTATGTTTGTGTTTGCTTGGGCTGCACGTATTGCGTCACATGCATTGATTGACTCATCGGTGTGGTTTCACCTTATTTTACATGTTCACTTGGGTGGCGGCGGGAGATTTGGACAAAGGGAGTTAGTAGAGCTCCGATATTTTCTGTTGACCGTCACCATCGTCTTTCATCACTTTATTCTCACAGTCGGATCACATCAAGGTTTTTATATGTTTGTGGAACAGCTGCTTGTCAGTCCTTTTTGATTTATTCATTCAAATAAACTGCAGTAAACACATTATCTGGACTTCAGTATGATTTTGTGGACGTGTCACAGATAAGAGCCTACGAAGTCTCTCAGCGGCCTTTTGGAAAAGTAGTCTCTACAGTGTGTGTGAAGAGGAATGTTATCGACCTGTTGTACTAAATAAAGTCTTTTTGTTGGGGTAGAAAATCTAAAGTTAAACTCATACAATAGTAATAGTAGGAGTAGTAGAAGTAGTGGTATAATAGTATAGTAGTACCAGTAGTAGTATAATTTTAATATAGTAGAAGTAGTAGTAGTATAGTATAATATAGTAACAGTAGTAGTATTAGTAGTTT
>NC_084971.1:34187287-34264787 GCF_963691925.1 Scomber scombrus
GATGGATAGATAGATAGATAGATGGGTAAGTAGATAGATAGATGGATAGATAGATGGATAGATAGATCGATAGATAGATAGATAGATAGATGGGTAAGTAGATAGATGGATAGATAGATAGATAGATAGATAGATAGATAGATAGATAGATAGATAGATAGATAGATGGATAGATGGATAGATAGATAGATAGATAGATGGGTAAGTAGATAGATAGATGGATAGATAGATGGATAGATAGATCGATAGATAGATAGATAGATAGATAGATAGATAGATAGATAGATAGATAGATAGATGGATACCTGAAGCTGTGGATCCCCTGCAGCTCCTGCTGCAGCACCTCCTTGGTCGTAGCGATGAGTTCTAGCGCTCCTACGAACTCGGAGGTGGAGAGCAGCAGCTGCACCGTCGGCTGCGTCTGATGCACCGCCGCCATCAGCTTCAGCTTGTTGTGCAGCTTCACGCAGTTGTTGCGCGTCAGGGCGGTGCGGAGGGCCCTCAGAGGCCCCTGGCACATGACCCGGTCGATGGCGGCAGTGCGGCCGCGCAGCACGGACACGGCTCGCTGCGTCTCCTGCAGACGGTCCTGCAGCTCGTGCTGAGACGACATGGCGTGAAAAAACGCCTCGGAGCGAAGAGAGATCTGCCGAGCGATGCTCACCTCCACCACGTCCAGGTAGTGACTCAGCTAGAGGGAGAGAGAGAGAGAGAAGGGGACGGTTATAACTACACTAAACTAAACACAGAGAGAGCAATAGATAGATAGAGAGAGAGAGAGAGTAATATATAGAGCGATAGAGAGATAGATAGAGATATATATATATATAGAGAGAGAGAGAGAGATATTGATCTCTGTGCTGAATAAAAATGATGATGTCACTGCTGATAATTGAACCTTTAACTGTGTAAGTCTGTATCTGAAGCTCCTGATTGGCTAAATGTGAAGCTGCTGATTATTTCAATCATTGATTAATCTGCTGATTATTTTTCTGTCTGCTGCTTTTAATTAAATCTAAATTTTAGTGTTAATATCTGAAACTCTGGAACTATTTATTCTCCTGTTTTTATCTGTTTTAGCTTCATTTGAATCATATTTAAATGTCTTTTTCCCTTTTATATTCTATCCTGATGTATTATATGTTCTATGTAAATCACTGTGAATCTTCCTGCTGTTGAAATGAGATAAACTCGTGTTGCTTTTCTTTATGTGACGAATGAAAAGCTTTTAAAGTTTCCAACCTTCTCCTGCAGCAGTTTGGACGAAGCCACGTCTCTGCTGCTCTTCCCTCCGGCGCTGTTGAAGTGCGACCAGGGAAGCACAGCGTTGAACGTAGCCGGATCCTCCAGAGCAAACTCAGGCTTCATGAAGATCTGAGAGGAAGGAGAGAGAAGTCATGATACAGGAAGTCAGAGCTTTTATTCTGAAATTAACACGAAAGTAAAGGATGTAAGAGAGTTTAACCCTCCTGTTGTCCTCGAGTCAAGGAAGGAAGGAGGGAAGGAAGGAAGGATGGAAGGTAGGAAGGAAGGAGGGAGGGAAGAAGGAAAGAAAGAGGGACGGAAGGAAGGAAGGAAGGAAGAAAGGAAGGAAGGAAAGAAGGATGGAAGGAGGGAAGTAAGTAAGGAAGTAAGTAAGGAAGGAAGGAAAGATGGAAGGAAGGAAGGAAGGGAGGAAGGAAGGAAGGAAGGAAGGAAGGAAGGAAGGAAGGAAGGAAGGAAGGAAGGGAGGGAGGGAGGAAGGAAGGAAGGAGGGACGGAAGGAAGGAAGGAAGGAGGGAGGAAGGAAGAAGGAAGGAAAGGAGGGAGGGAGTAAAGGAAGAAAGGAAGGAAGGAGGGACGGAAGGAGGGAAGGAAAGGAAAGGAAGGAAGGAAGGAAGGAATGAAAGAAGGAAGGAAGGAGGGACGGAAGGAAGGAAGGAGGGAGGAAGGAAGAAGGAAGGAAAGGAGGGAGGGAGTAAAGGAAGAAAGGAAGGAAGGAAGGAGGGACGGAAGGAGGGAAGGAAAGGAAAGGAAGGAAGGAAGGAAGGGAGGATGGAAGGGAGGAAAGAAGGAACAGTCAAAACAGACGGGGTGAATTTGACCCGGGAGGACGACAGGAAGGTTAAACATTAATCTGATGATTCATTAAATATATTTTCATTACATATCTAATGTCAGTTCTTTGTGTTCTTTGTGTTCTTAATGATTTCGTGTCGTTACCTTCGGGACTTGTTCCAGCTCAGCTCTGGATTTATCTGAGGAAACAGAAAAAAGCTCAAAAATCAGCAAGAAGAAGAGTTTTACTTTCTAAACTAAACTATATATATATGTGTGTGTGTGTGTTTTAATTTAATTACTTATTTATTGTTATTTACTACTATTATTTCAATGTATTTATAAGTTTTTTCTTTATTACCATTATTTATTATTCTTATATTTAATCTTAGTGAAGTATTGTCAATATTTATTAAGATTTAATTACTTATTTATTATTGTTATTATTATTTAAAAAAAAGATTTTCTTTTATACCGTTATTCAATCTTATTCAAGTATTGTCAATATTTATTATTATTATTATTATTATTATTATTATATATTTATTTTTTAAATGCAAATAATAAACAGATTTCTAAATGAATCATCTATCTGACGTTTAAATGTCTGCTTCTATTAAAAAACAAGAAGAATGTGTTGGCCTGCTGATGTAAATGTGATTCCATTGAGGTTTAATGGAGGAAGCAGAAGCAGGTTAATAATTAATACCGTGGTTGGTGGTGATACTGGAAACGGCGTCCACGTCGTCTTTGTTGGGACAGATCGTCTTACAGCGTTCATGAATTCTTTCCCTCTAAAAATAAAGAAAAAAAACACACAAATAAAGGTTTAAGATTAAATTTAAAGTCTATAAACACAGTAGCAGCCTGTAAAGCTTTAATACTGATGATGCAACAGATGGACGGATGAATAACGGAGACACTACGCTGCTTTTCTTTATTCTTTCACATCAACACAATATTAATTATCACAGTTTATGCTGATGATACGCTGATTTACGTTACATTAAAATCACATTAACTGATATCCTGTCTGTCTGAACAAGGATTCTGCAGGTTTCACCAAGTTAAATATGAAACTTTAAGACATTTTTAACACCACATAGAACATAATTTAATACCAGTTTCATGGTTAAATTAAATCATTCATTCAAAGTCCCTGTAAAGTAAGAATAAATGTGTTCTGAGTTTGACATAACACAGAAAAGTGTGTTGTTAACCACCCTGCCAAATTTGTATGATTAAAAAAAAATCGCCAAATATATGAAATTAGGCTTCAAAGTTGTGTAAAAGTCTACCTATTTCTCTTCTTTCAAACGCTGTGGGCGTTCCCGCCGAGTCCGCTGAAGCCCCGCCCCCTACCAAGTGTCACCTGTCAATCAAAGTCACCACCTCTACCAGAAACATGGACGCTAGGTCTGAGAGCTTTCTGCTGCTAACTCAGCTGCTAGCTCGGCGGCTAGCTCAGCTAACTGGCTAACTGTAGACTGTAGTAGTTAAACCCTTAAACAGGCAATGTGCATCAGGAGATACAGACTCTGACTCATGGTTGGTGAATGTGCTCGTTCAATTGTATGTGTCTTTAATTTGTAGAATTAAAAGCTTGTGGTCGGTTATTATATCTTAATAGGGGCAACGTATCCTTGCAGAGATACAACTCATAAAATACAAAATATATTAAAAATATTAGTGGGAATTTTTTACTTTAGGTGCAAATGTACGACTGAGTATTAGGGCCATACTAAGAGGGAAAATAAAGAAATACAATTTTGGAAATTACGAGAATTAAGTTGTGAAATTACGAGAATAAAGTCGTAACCAGCGATAGCCTTGCAGTCGACCGCTACCAGACAATAATAATTTGATGCTGATGAGCCAAAAGATGAAGTATTTCCTTATTTGTGAAACCGATACCAAAGTATAACTTCACAAGATGCTCAACATTCCTCATTTTAACGCAGCGGGAAGAGTTTTCATAAAATTACCACTTTATTCTCGTAATATTACGACTTTATTCTCGTAATTTCCACAAAAAAAACCCCCAAAAATTCTCTCAGTCTGGCTCTAATACTCCGTTATACAAATGAGATGATAAAAGCAGTAACATTAAATTATGTTTGGGTTTTTTTTTACATATTATTTTCCACTCCTGCCTGTTTAAGGGTCAATAACTAACATTATAGATTATAGAAAGCTATAAAAAGATAATCTATTGATGTTGATTAATAACATCATAACAAAGAAAGGCAGAACTGTGAAGGATTGTTTACAGCACACATTTAACTTGTAGTTCATTGGCAAGTTTTTAGATTTAAAGTATTTAATAATTAGCTTTGTGAGGTGAAGGTGAAGCATTTGTGAGTTTATAATAATCTCACACAAATACCAACTTCTGTTTTTAACTATAAACACTGAAACTGTTTCCTGTTGGTCAGTAAATTATAGTTCATAAAGATTCATAATTTAATTCTCCTCAAACAAACAGAAGCACTTCATTTCCTTTAATAATAATCCCACATACTTCTCTTAGAGTCATACTTTCTATTTATTGAATTCAGAAAATCTAAACTTAATACAATCAGATCATGATAATTCCCAGCTTCCTGCCTTTGCTCTCTCCTGCCAGAAGGTGGCGCTAAACGACAGGACGAGATTTAAAAAACAGAACAAAACTGCTTCTGATGAAACCTCCGAGTTCCTCTTTGGTCTAAATGAGAACAATAAAACCAAAGTACAGCAGGAATAAGGAAGCAGTCGGAGGAATGTCGGGCTGCTTTTCTTCAGGCTCAGCTGTTTGTTGTTTTATCGTCACTCAGACTTCAGAGAGCCGAGAGCCGAGAGCCGAGAGAGGAAACCAACATTACGATAACTGAGCGGCTCTGACAGGAAGAGAAAAGACGTCAAACTGAGTCTTTCTTTCTAAAACGTTTCACCTCAGACTGGAAGTGAAACCACACTCAGATTACCCTTCTTCTTCTTTTTTTTTTTTTTTTTTAGCTACATGGAACAAATTGTGCTAAAAAGCTGCTTCATGTGCAAACTTCTAAAACATGCTGATAAAAGTTAACTAAGTTTAGATCAGATTTATATCTCTGATCCTGATCTGGACTCTTCTTCTAAAGAGGAGATGAAGCTCAAAGAAAACTGAAACATTATGAAGGAGAAAGAAGTTGGATATTCAACAGTAAGGATTCACTGATATTAATATCGGATATCGGCCTTGATATCGACAAAACAGATAGATCATGTATCGGATAATGAGGCCGATCGCTTCACTTCTTAGTTTCAGCTTCTATATTTTATACTGGATTTTAAATTCCTGTTTGCACTAAATGTTTACAAAGACATTTAGGGCTCCATCTTGCGGGCGTGTCGCATGTGTCTTTGGTAGTTTCCCCCGGCGCAGTTGTCGTTTTTCTCACCCTGCGCCCACGTTGTCTAAATAGCAAATGCACTTGCACCAGTCTGTGTATCTATATGGGCGTGTTGGTCTCAAAATGAGTTAGGGCTGGGCGATTATGGCAAAAATCAAAATCACGATTAATTAACTTTTAACCTCGATTACGATGAATGAACGATTATCTCCTCCCTTGATGAAAAATTATGTATTTTCTGTTTCTTTAGTTTAGTATTTTACACATGAGGATCTTTAGGGAGGTAAAATAATGATGTTTTAAGGCAGGGGGTCAAACATGAGGCCCGAGGGCTAGAACCGGCCCGCAGAGGAGTCCAATCCGGCCCACTTCTACATGTCTTCTTTCCATCCATCTTTCCTCCCTCCCTTTCATCTGTCCTTTCTTTCTTTCTTTCTTTCTTTCGTCCTTCCTTCCATCTTTCCTTCCTCCCTTTCTTCCTTCCATCCGTCCTTTTTCTTTCTTTCTTTCTTCCTGTCTTCTCTTCCTTCCATCTTTCCTTTGTGCCCTCTCTTCCTTCCTTCCTTCCTTCCTTCCTTCCATCTGTCCTTTCTTTCTTTCTTTCCAGTCTTCTCTTCCGTCCTTACATCTTTTCCTCCTTTAGGGAGTGAAAATAATGATGTTTGAAGGTGTGACGCTGTGGTTAATGTCTAGTTAACTTGATCAGAACTATGTAAAGATCATGGTTTGGGTTCAAATGATCACTGGAGACAAGTTTTCAAATTCCTTAAAGATATGCAACCTTTGCTGTCATGGCAACAGTGAACACCACCATTAATTGACATGAGCAAGATTAAGTCGATCAGAGTTTATAAATGTTGGTTCCAATTATTTTTCGATTAATTGCCCAGCCCTACAATAAGGTTGGTCAGGCGCATTGGTGGCGCGTTGCTATTTAGAGGCAGAGGAAAGCGATTGTGCTACTGACTGAAAAACACCAGATCTAAAGTCACTGGTGCATATTTTACTGTTATTAAAGGATCATCAAGAGTCCAATATGCTGCTAGATAGGCGACACTGTGCCTGTTACACACACGGACGCGCAGAAGCACACACACATGCAAAACATCACTAATAAAGGGACACAATGTGAATTCGTATTATGGATTACATCAACATCCAGCCACTTTGTATCAGAATCAGTCGATCGCAGTAATGATCAATGAAACTGTCAATGTAGTCATGTGACCAATCC
Source organism: Scomber scombrus (assembly GCF_963691925.1). Lineage (NCBI taxonomy): Eukaryota > Metazoa > Chordata > Actinopteri > Scombriformes > Scombridae > Scomber > Scomber scombrus. The sequence goes on from NC_084971.1 coordinate 34,193,933, forward strand.
TGGTAAATCCGCCATCAAACTAACAATCCGCCAAAGTGACGCCTGGATATTAAAGAGAGACGACACTCTGATTGGTTTCAACACATTAAAAAAATCCATTCAGCACTTTGAAAGCGTGACGAAGTGATGTCAGACCAGTTGAGGTCACATGTCACAAGAGCTTAAATCATTTAAAAATGTTTATCTATTTATTATTAATCATTTATGATCATTTAAACAATAAAATCCACGTGGCTTCTTTGTCTTCAGGCCTTTTAAACATAAGATAAGATAAGATAAGAGACTTTATTGTCATCGTACAGTCACCTAGACTGCCTAACCCTAGTAAGGATGGTCTGAACCCAGCTGTAATTGTGACATAAAAATCACAATATTTTCATTTATCACAATTATTTCTGGGAGAATATATCGTCCAATAAAAGTTAGTTATGGTGACAGTTCAACTTAAAGGTTTAACCCTCCTGTTGTCCTCGAGTCAAGGAAGGAAGGGAGGAAGAAGGAAGGAAAGGAGGGAGGAAGGAAGGAAGGAAGGAAGGAAGGAAGGAAGGAAGGGTGGAAGAAGGAAGGAAAGGAGGGAGGGAGGAAGGAAGGGAGGGACGAAGAAGGAAGGAAAGGAGGGAGGAAGGAAGGAAGGAAGGGAGGAAGAAGGAAGGAAAGGAGGGAGGGAGGAAGGAAGGAAAGGAGGAAGGAAGGAATAAGGAAGGAAAGGAGGAAGGGAGGAAGGAAGAAGGAAGGACAGAGGAAAGAAGGAAGGAAGGAACGTAGGAGGAAGGGAGGAAAGAAAGAAGGAGGGAGGTAGAAAGGAAAAGAGGAAGGGAGGAGGGAAGGAAAGAAGGACAGAGGAAAGAAGGAAGGAAGAAAGGGGGATGGAGGAAAGAAGGAAGGAAGGGAGGAAGGAAGGGAGGAAAGAAGGAACAGTCAAAACAGACGGGGTCAATTTGACCCGGGAGGACGACACGATGGTTAAAAAGGTTTAAAAAGGTTGTAAAACAGCGTAAATAGGTGTAAAAATAACAGAACTTGACTCACAAAATGCTGCCGTAACATTTACCGTTATGACTCAGAGAGATTAAAACACATCCCATCATCTCAGTTTCACTATTGATCATTTTGAATCATGATATAAGTGAAGACAGAGCACAGTTTCAGTTCCCTTCATGTGTTGCTGTGGCTGAAGCTTCCCTCCGTGGTTCACCGCTACGGTTAGAAACAAAAAGCCTACAACGAACTCTTCACACGTAAGAAGCTGCTAAGAGAAATATTAGAGAGCAGGAAACGAGAGAAAAGAGAGAAAAATGTGTCTGAATTCATAGTGAAGCCTCAGCTGTAGAGTCACTTTAACTTCACACATTCTTTTTTTGTGGACCCAGCATCAAATTCCTGCTTTTAATCCATTTTGAGAGAATATATTAGAAGATTATGGTAAAAATGTCTAAGTGGTGTAATTCAGTTCACTCGTTTAATTGTTTTAGACACACACACACACACACACACACACACACACACACACACACACACAAAAACACACACACAGAGATCGCTTTTCTATCGTTTATTTGCCCGTCACGTCTTCTTTTTCTAACGTCAGTGTGTGGATCATTAAGCTTGTTGTTCTACTAATGGCGCTTTTCCACTACACAGTTCCAGCACGACTCTCCTCGGTACGGTTCCAGGAACCTTTTCCATTACAAAAAAGTACCTACTCAACGTGGGCGGGGTCGTCATAGCACAGCTCCGCGAAACTGCCGTGACTTCGTTTTATACGCGACACAAACACATAAACAATGGAGGACATGGAGGCGGTGGTGTACTTGCTGCTGTATGAGGCTTTCTGTCTCACACAAAGCAAGAAAATTGAGCCGTATAGCTGTAACTATGGTAACGCTGCTGACGGTATTTAAAAATGCTGGGTTTGATTCTTGTGTGGGACGGCTCATGACGCTTCCAGCGACAACTCTTTTGACCAATCAGCGGCCAGCAGTGTGTCGACGTCACATTTTAGCTTGGAACCTCACCAGAGCAGGTACTAAAAAAGTACCAGGTACCAGGTACTTTCCCTAGTGGAAACGCAAAAAGAACCGAGGAGAGTCGAGGCGAGTCGTGCTGGAACGGTGTAGTGGAAAAGCGCCATTAGTGAACTATCAGCTTCTACCTGCTGAGAAGATCTCAGTCAGCAGTAGGAGATGAGGAGAGGAGCAGGGAGGTTGATCTCAGGTCTCTACACTGAAAGCCTGAGGTAGGAGGAGCAGGGTAATCTAGTTCATTTAATGTGTACGGTAGCCTAATGATGCAAAAATTAAAATCAGTCACACTAAAAGTAAGTTCATGTATTTGTTTCAAAAGGTACTGAAGTTAAACCATAGACTGTATATAAAATGGACGTAACATCCGTGACGTCACCCATTGGTTTGTGGACTGCTGCTCGGAGGCCAATAGTTTCGGATCTGAGCAGCGCCATCTTGAAAAATTTCCAGTGCATGCTGGGAAAAATAAAAACATGGATTCTACTTATATGGGCATCAGGAGGAGCATGAGGCGCCCTCCTGAACCTGTGAACCAATCAACCTGTCAATCACGACGTAGCCACGCCCTAATGCATACCTTGCTTTATCGTCACATATAAAATCAGGGACCCCTCCTGTCGTCCTCCCGGGTCAAATTGACCCCGTCTGTTTTGACTGTTCCTTCTTTCCTCCCTTCCTTCTTTCCTTCCTTCTTTCCTCCCTTCCTTCCTTCCTTCCTTCCTTCCTTCCTTCCTTCCGTCTGTCCTTCCTTCCTTCCTCCCTCCCTCCTTCTCTCTCTTTTCTTCCCCCTACCTTCCTCCCTTCCTTCTTTCCTTACTTCCACCTTCCTTATTTTCTCCATCCATCCATCCTTCCTTCCTTCCTCCCTCCTTTCCTTCCTTCCTTCCTTTACTTCTTCCTGACTTCCTTCCTTTCCTCCCTTCCTTCCTCCCTTCCTTCCTTCCTTCCGTCAAAATGTCCCAAATGAACATCATACTGCATTGAAGAAGGCTTTAAACTAGCGATTGAGACCATAAACACATTTTGAAAACGTTTACTGAGGTTAGAAATCAAGTGAGAAGTTGGTGAATTCTCCATTGACTTGTATAGAGACGGAAGTCCTTTTGACACCAAAACGGTCGCCCCCTGGTGGCCTTTTGATAGAATGCAGTTTTAAGTTACTTCTACGTTGGCATCATTTCAGAGGACCAGAACTCCCCGCCTGAGTTAAATGCAATAAATGGGTTTAGTTTTGATTTTAAAAAGAAATGTCCAGGAATAAACACACTTGATTGTTCATTTTCAGAGACAAAGCTATTTAATAAGGCAAAAGAATTTATTCGATTACTCGATTAATCGATGAAATAATCGATAGAATAATCGATTACAAAAAGAATAGATAGCTGCAGCCCTACTACCGACCCTACTGCCCTGGCTGAATGAGTAAGAAAGCCGGCTGTATTATAAGAGACACGGCTACAACACGACGGACACGACCCCAAAACTTCATGAAAAGCAAAAATATAAAACTCTCACATCAACCTGCAGGTCACATGACAGAGGGGGGGGGGGGGGGTTTGTTACCTGAGCCATCTCCTGCAGGTACGGCCCGAAGTGTTCCCTGGTGATGTTGGGGAGGTAGAACGAGGGCATCACCTCCGTCTCTGCGAAGTCCAGCCCCCATGTTTTGGTGAAAAAGTCAGATTCCCGTTTGGCGAGTCGCGGGTCGTTGAGCGCGGCGGGAAGATTCACCTTAGAGCTGAAGACCGTCCATCTGTCGTGCTCCGCAACCACCGACGGTCCGTCACACAGAGCCCGACCCTCACCTGGAGGGCAGAGGCAGGGTTACACTGGTTATACATTTACACTTTATTACAATACTTTAGTTTAAAAGGGTAAAATTGTTAGTGTATTTAACGTTAATTCAACTGCAACCATTTCAATAATAAATCAATCAGACTTTTTATAACACTTTTCATACAAAGTACTGCAACACAAAGTGCTTTACAAAATAAGAAACAAAAAATAAAATAAAAGTAAAATAAATAAAGTTTTAAAAAATAACAAAATATAAAAAATTAATCATTAAATAAAAAATGGAATATAAATAAAAATAATAAAAAATGAACATAAAATTAAATTAAAATAAAAACAATAAAATTAAAATAATAAAATAAAACAAAAAATAAAATAAATTATAAAATGACAAAAATAATCAAACATAAAATAAAATGAAATGTATTTTTTTTAAATTATGAATTAAATTAATTAAAATATATATTTTTTTAAAGAATTAAAATAAAATAGAAAATAATTAAAATAAACAACACATAAAATAAAAAGAAAATAAATTATGAATTAAATCAAATCAAAATAAATAAAATAAAATAAATAATGACTCAATAAAAACAGGAAATGAGGAAACGCTGTCGTTACTCTCATCAATCTGCATCTGAATATCGTTTTTTCATTTTAATGAATCAATAAAGAAACCAACAGATCAACAGTTTGTTTCATCTTTAAACAGTGAACTCATGAATAAGAGTCTCCTCACCGGTCGGCTCTTTGGGGCAAACGTCGGGCAGCGAGCGAACCGGCCGGCAGCGATTCGGGGAGGCGTCTCGCTCCTTGTGATAAATCCCAGCTCGGCCTCGACCGCTGGGACGAGGCACTGGGGAGGAGCTGTGGCTGGACGCCATGACATCGGGAGGAGCCTCCCACGAGGCTAGCTGCAGGAGGGAGGGACAGAGAGACAGACAGAGCAGGGATTAGATATGATCAATAATCATCCTGATCAGACATTATTGACAGAAAGTTGAAACTGTAAATGATTCTGAATTAAAACTTAATTGATTTTAATGTCTATTTTTACTTCATCATATTTCCTCTTTAGTTGTTTTATTATCTTTATTTTCCATTAATATTCCCTCTTCACATTTCTGGTTTCACCCACTTTATTTTATTATTTATTTATTTATTATATTTTATTAATATATTTGGGTATATTGAATTTTTATTTTACCTCTGAAGTTTCCTCACGTTTTCTCACGTTGTGTTATTATTTTGTCTTTTTTAATTTTTATTAATAATGTTTTACATTTTATTTGGTTTTATTTATGATATTATTTCATGTTTTTATTTTGTGTTATTTATTTGTATTTATTTTATTTTTATTTTATATCATATTTATTTTATTGCATTATTATTATTATTATTTTTATTTTATATCATATTTATTTTATTGCATTATTATTATTTAATTTATTTGTAATTTATTTAATAAAGCACTTTCTGTTGCAGCTCTGTATGAAAAGTGTTAAACAAATAAAGTCTGATTTATTAAAATAATAACATTTTAAAAGAGAAGAAATAAAAATAATTTGATGAGTAAAAAGCAAGAATAAATTAATCATATTTTAAATAAGATAAAAGCAATTAAAGGAAAATTAAACCTCAAATTAAACAATAAAAAGCTCTTTATGATCAATCCAGTGAGTTTAATGTTTAAATATAAAAACTCTCAGACTTCATTTATTAACAGTTAGTTTGAGTCTTTTTATGGAGCAGAAATAAAAAAGATGAACAGTCAGTTTTATGACAGTTTGAGCCTCTTATCTTCTCCTCAGAACAGGAAGTGAGAGTTCAACTTCAGGCTGCAGCTGCACAACTGAAACTAAACCAAAAGATTCATCGACTGTTTCTAACGTGCAGAAGGTTCAGAGTTCAGTCTGCAGCAGAGAGATTATCTAACCATCAATCACCAATCAGTACTCTGAGGTGTGTCGTAAATACAGTTACACAGATGTTCAGAAACTGTAAAAGAATGTAAAAGTCCCTAAAAAACCTTCAAACTGTTTGTTATAGTTTCAGTTTTTCTTTGTTTGTATCAATGAAAACTAGACAAACACTTTAAAGACATCACCTTATTTCTTTCTTTCTGGGCGATATGAGCAGAATCAAATATCACGATATCGATATTTTAACAGTATCGTAGGATGAGTATCGGTGCTTTCACTACATATTTACACAATGAGAGTTTTGCTAAATAATCATCAGTAATGTGGAAATAATCACTAAATAGATAAAGGCAGATCATTAAGAACAGTCTGTAATTCAGCCTTTAAAAGCAGGAAAAGACACTTATTCTATATCACTATAATACCCTATTCAAAATCTATAAAATATCTTGATATCAATATAATATGTACTTATTGCCCAGCAGGGGCAATTCTAGGAACTTTAGGGGGGCTCAGCTCCCAATGTGCAAGTGTTAAACGTAATACAATAATAGTCCATGCTCCCAGAAGACCGTTTTTGTACATTTTTAAGTCAAATGCATCGTTCTGGTTTCACTCTGAGAGCAACATTAAGAGGTTATAACCAAAAAAATGACCTTTAACCCTTCCTGTTGTCCTCGAGTCAAGGAAGGAAGGAAGGGAGGAAGGAAGGGAGGAAGGAAGGAAAGGAGGGAGGAAGGAAGGAAGAAGGAAGGAAAGGAGGGAGGAAGGAAGAATGGAAGGGAGGGAGGAAGGAAGGAAGGAAGGAAGGAAGGAAAGAAGGAGGGAAGGAAAGAAAGAGAGAAGGGAGGAGGGAGGAAGGACAGATGGAAGGAAGGGAGGGAGGAAGAGAGGAAAGGAAATAAGGAAGGGAGGAAGGAAAGGGTAAATAACAGAACAGCTAGAACAGTCTGGTAAGTTAATTACATATTTTACTGTAATGTAGCTTTATAACCAGGAAAAGACGACTCTGATGACATATCGCGATATTACGATATCTAGTCTCATATCACGATATCGATATAATTTCAATATATTGCCCAGCCCTATCGTATCGTGACAATATCGTATCGTGGAGCCTCTGGTGATTCCCACCACTATTACTCATAGTGCTGCATGTTTTCATACGAATCTGATGATATATTACGATGTCCAAAATCTAAGACGATATCTTGTCTTATAGTCCCGATATCGATACAATATCAATATATGTTCTAATATATATTTATATTCATTACTGTTAAATCTGTCCATTATTTTCTCTGTTAATTTATTAGATGTTTGGTCCAGAAAATGCTTAAAAATGTCTTTAAATGTCAAAATAATCGTAATTAGATATTAAATCAGTCATTCATCCTTACTAGAAATAAAACCCTCTTGGTGATTAATGCAGTTTATTCTCCATCTGTCTGTTTTTAGCTGATGTGTTTGCACTAATCCTCCAAAAAAAAAACAGCAAACTGTCCAATTATTTCTATTTTTACCTCAGAGAGCAGCCGGGCGCGCTGACAAGTCTGAAGTTTGAACACTTTTTAAGATGCGATTTATGTCTTTTTTTAACCTAAAAAGGAGCTAAAAACAGTTTGTGAGAGCGAGGCTGGAGCAGTGAGACGTTTGCTGTAATCCTCTCATCGCTGTGACGGGATTATCAACAGAGGGTCCCGACAAACGCTCACAGTCTGAGCAGTCAGATTAGAGCCGACAGTCAGCACAAAACACACACATCGGGTTCACAGGCGGACGCTCGGTTAACACGCCGGTCGGGTATCAGAGGGGCGGCTTATTGTCCAGAGTCGAGTTTTAATAGTTATTAAAGAGGAGCGATCAGAGGGAGCAGAGCTGTGTTTCCTATATGAGAAACTGGACTCAAACAAAGACTCAAACTGATCATTTTACTGATTCATTGATTAGTTTGGTTCATAAAAAGTCCGAAAATGGTCAAAAACGTCAATCAAAGTTCCTGAAAACCCAAAACGAGATGATCAACGTCTATAACTTTATCTAACCTTATTGTAATTCAATATGTTAAAAACTAGATTTAAAAGCAGCATCAGGTTTGTTAAAATGTACATTTAGTATTTTTGTTGGTTTTATATCATTTGAAATGATATTTGCACCATTTTTTATTCAAAAGTAAGACTGAATGCTCCTGAAAATGTCAAATGGTGTAACCACAGTAGAATGATAAATATTACATATTATATCCTGCTGGAAGGAAAGAAAAGGGAGGAAGAAGAGAAAGAAAGAAAGAAAGCAAGAAAGAAAGAAAGAAAGAAAGAAAAAAGAAAGAAGTAGGATGAGAAGAGAAAGAAAGAAAGAAAGACAGACAGAAAGAAAGAAAAAAGAAAAAGAAATAAGGACGGAAAGAAGAAGTAGGATGAAGACGGACAGAAAGAAAGAAAGAAAGAAAGAAAGAAAGAAAGAAAGAAAGAAAGAAGGAAGGAAAGAAGAAGTAGGATGAAGACGGACAGAAAGAAAGAAAGAAAGAAAGAAAGAAAGAAAGAAAGAAAGAAAGAAAGAAAGAAAGAAAGAAAGAAAGAAAGAAAGAACAAGAAGTAGGATAAAGAAAGTTTTGTGAGCAAAACATTTTTACGTAACAGTCGATTAAATATATTTATATTCTGGCTGCTGATTGGACAAACCAAGAAAATTAATAGCAAACTATTTAAAATTAAAAGAATCATTTTGGTTCATTTTTTATCTAAAGAAACATTAAAATTCTCTGGTTCCAGCTCCTTAAACCAGCTGAATAACTTTAAAGACGTCACGCTGGACTTTGGGAAACATTGATCAACATTTTCTGACAACAACTAATCAATTATTCCAGGAATAGAGCATTACAAAATAATTGTTAGTTGCAGCCCTAAATAAGACATTTAACCCTCCTGTTGTCCTCGAGTCAAGGAAGGAAGGGAGGAAGAAGGAAGGAAAAGAGGGAGGAAGGAAGGAAGGAAGGACGAAGGAAGGAAAGGAGGGAGGAAGGAAGGAAGGGAGGAAGAAGGAAGGAAAAGAGGGAGGAAGGAAGGAAGGAAGGGAGGGAGGGAGGAAGGGAGGGAGGGAGGAAGGAAGGAAAGGAGGAAGGAAGAAGAAAGGAAAGGAGCAAGGAAGGAAGGAAGGAAGGAAGGAAGGAAGGAGGGAGTAAAGAAAGAGAGAAGGAGGGAGGGAGAGAGGGAGAAAGGAAAAGAGGAAGTGAGGAAGGAAGGATGGAAGGAAGCTAGGGGGAGGAAAGAAAGAGAGAAGGAGGGAGGGAGGAAAGAAGGAAGAGAGGAAGGAAAGGAAGGAAGGACGGAAAGAAGGAGGGAGGGAAGAATGACAGACGGAAGGAAAGAAGGAACAGTCAAAACAGACGGGGTCAATTTGACCCGGGAGGACGACACGAAGGTTAAATACGTAACTATTGACTCTGGGACATTATGAAAAGCAAGTTCACTATTTTCTAACATTTTAAAGAGAGAAAAATCAGTTAATCAAGAAAATAAGCGACAGATTAAACGCTAATGAAGCAGTGAAAGCCTGAGATGGAGGTTTTATTTTCTTCTATTGAGCTTCATCAGTGTGAGTTAGTCATATCAAGTGATATCTGACACATTTACAGTCTTTATAGCATCAGATTCCCTCTTAGTGTTTCCCTGTTGAGCTGTGGTGTAACCATAGTAACACAAAGACTTTTCTACTAAAAACACTGTAACGCTGAAACATAGAAGATGAAGATTTGACTCATTCAGACGACTGAAGCTTCATATTAACTTCAGATCAACTTTTAAATCCATGTTTTACACAGAAGGAGGACTGTGTCGTCCTCCCGGGTCAAATTGACCCCGTCTGTTTTGACTGTTCCTTCTTTCCTCCCTTCCTTCCTTCCTTCCTTCCTTTCTCACTCCTTCTTTCCTTCCTCCATCCCCCTTTCTTCCTTCCTTCTGTCCTTCCCTCCTTCTTTCCTTCCTTTCTTCCTTCCTCCCTTCCTTCTTTCCTCTGTCCTTCCTTACTCCCTTCCTCCCTTCCTCCTTTCCTTTCTCCCTCCCTCCTTCCTTCTTTTTTCCCTCCCTCCGTCCTTCCTTCCTCCCTTCCTCATACCTTCCATCTGTCCTTCCTCCCTCCCTCCCTCCTTCTCTTTCTTTCCTTCCCTCCTTCCTTCCTTCTTCCTCCCTTCCTTCCTTCACAGAAGGAGGACTGTGGGTTTAGTCCTCCATCACTAACATTGTAAACATGATGAAGGATCTTCTAATGGTCAGTATGAACAGGAGGAATCATTACAGAGAGATAAACACACTTCATGTTCATTTGGGAAACTAACTTTTGGTTTAAGACAGATTTAGCTGACTGATGACTATATGTTGCTTATAAATTTAACTTTTTGTGTGATAGAATATTGTACAAAACACAGAAAATTAGTAGTAAACTATCCATCGAAATGTCCCTGAGCTGAAGTTGACACATTTAAATGAACAACTGTCCAACATTGAAAGATATTGGTTTAAAATATCACACAAGATCATAGATCAAACTGAATCTGGAGACAAGAAAAGGACTAAAAAGTATCTGTGAAACATTGCTTATTAATGTTCTATTGATGGAAGAACCTGTGATAAATCATTTCCTCTCTATGTGTTTGTATCTTTACCTTCCTGTACATAGTTTTTAACTGTGTATACATGAACTAAATGCATTAAAAAGTAGATGTGAAGCTTATATTCAGTCATTAAGTGGATATCTGACACATTTACTGTCTTTTTTAGCATCACATTACATTGTAGTAGTACAGCAACAAAAAGAGGGACTTTGGCACTAAAAAGACTGTCATTTTAACAATATTGTTGTTTTAAGACACTTTTTAAAAATGTGTGAACTTGTCCTTAAAAGTTAGTGCAGCTGCAGAAAAGTACAGTCTGCAAAGGATCAACATAAGTAGTTTAAGCTCATGAAACGTGGAAACAAAACATGCATACTATCATTATTATTTTTATTATTATTGTTGTTATTATAGAATTGAAATGTCAGATAGCAGCTTTAGCATTAAGCCCAGCTGTGATGCATTCACTGTCTGCATGTTATGAAGCATTACATCCACTGAGCTGCTGCCAAACAACAAATAAACAGGCGACACAAGAAGCTGATAACCGGTTTTACTTCTAGATGACAGTGTTGATGAAGCTCTGCATTTCCCTGCGGCCTGCCTGTGCAGAATGCTACATGCTAAGCTACATGCTAAGCTACATGCTAAAGGCTCCAGCGGAGGTTCCACGCAGACTGACCCGCTGACAGGCAGCAGGAGCCCGGCGTCGCTGTAGCCGCCGGGCCGGTCAGAGAGACCAGGAGCCGCCGGTAGTTTCCGTACCTGTCGTGTGAAGCGCAGCGGCCGTTGTTTCTCCTCTTCACCATCACAGAAAAACAGCGGAGGAACCGGGAGGAAGACAGCAGCGTACACGGCAGCAGATAGACTCGGTACACTGACCGTCACCGCAGGAGGAGGCGGGGCAGCTGACAGGGGGGGCGGGGGGACACGGAGCTCTGCTGCCACCTGCTGGTCAGAGATGAGAACTACATCTCGGTGGACACTGAGCTCTGCTGTCACCTGCTGGTCAGAGATGAGAACTACAGCTTGGTGAAAGGTAAATACACTACAAAGTCTTACTACTCTTTACTTATTCCCTCTTTGTGTTTCGCTGTTGAGCTGTGGTGGAAGTATAGTAGAAAAAAGCTTTCACAAAACGAACAAACTCTCATTATAATTGAGCTTAAGTCCATGAAAAGATTCTGAGTGTGAAAACAGCAAAAAACACATGCAACTTCCATTTGATTACATATAGGTATAACAGGCTCTCGCTTCCCCTCAATGGCCTGTTTGGTGAAACTTCTCTCCTTTGGTTGAGTCTCCTCTAGAACCATTCTCTCTCTCTTATTCATCCACCTGTTTGCAGAGTAGATAGAGTCCGAAATGGCTCCACACTCGCTAGTTTCACTTCATTCTCAGGTTTACTTTCCACTTTATCAGCCACTCCACTCCAGAGTGCAAACGGTCCTGTGTATCACTCCTCCAGCCTGACAATCGGTCCCACTCTGCATCTGATCCTGTGGCCTCCTCTCCTTCACCTCAGCCACCTGCTGCTGGCCCGATACCTCCCCAAACCTCACAAACAGAGCTGCAGTAAGAGGAGGAGCCACACTGGAAAAACAATACAGACAGCTCCAACGTCACTCTGCAGAAATGAAACTTAACATTAATCAGAGGACAGCAGAACTGCAGTCGAGTCTCTCCACTTCTGTCCAAATATAAATGAAACTGAGTTCATCAAGTCTTTCTCAACAACACAGCAGAGTCTCTGCCAAACACTGGTGAGTACAACTGATCATATTTAATGTTTCAACAACCAGCTTTAACACAGGAGACAGGAAGTTCATCTCTTTTCATTTCATACTGACACTTTGTCTCTCTGTGTCAGTTCTCAAGACTTTTGTAGCTTGTAACTGAATCTCTGTAGTTTGAAGTTTATTTTCACACTAACTTTCCTGATCTTATTATTATTTACTGATCACTTCCTTCAGCCACACTGCATTTCAGTTCCTGTAGTTGTTTCACATTAAAAGCTTTCTACCAGGAAGCAGCAGATTTTATTGTGAAGCAGCTACAGGAAATAAAATGTTTTTGTCAAGTTAGCAGAGCTTAGTTAACAGTGAGATTCTTCAATAACAGTTTTAATAACAACTGATGTACACAACAAGATATGGACATATTCTGTTATTTTATCAATATATCAGTTTTACATATTTCAAAGAGGAACAGTACAATCAGAAACAGCCACAATGAGCTGCAGATGAAAAGGTTTGTGCCATCCAACACACAGAAAATATGTCATCAAAGTTAATAACACCTTTAAATTTACCATGCAGTCCTGTGGATAAACACTACCAGCACTGTTTGAATGGAAGCAGTTTGATCACATTTTGGCACAAGTGTCCCCACCCTTGACCTTAGTGCAGCATTCAACACCATCAATCAGGCTTTGCTAATAAATAGAATATCATTTTATGTCTCTTTTGATTAATTTATCTCATCAACTACACAAACAACATGTGGCATACCTTAAGGATCAATTCTTGGACCAATTCTGTTCTCTCTGTTTTTGCTACCATTAGTTATATCTCTCCATTAAACCCTCTGAACACTGTAGAGCTGCTTAGCTGATGTTTGAGACTGGATGTCACAACACCTTTTCCAGTTAAACTCTGATGAAACAGAGGTGCTTATCATCAGCACCTCCAAAGTCCAGCCACTGTTCAATCCCCTTAACCCAAATATTAAGGGCATTGCTATAAACCTGCAGGTTATATTCAACAGTGAGTTAAGCTTACAACAAAAAACAAAGAAAGTGGTACAATCGTCTTTCTACCAACTCTGGAATATTTCAAAGATCAGACCAATGTTATCTTTTAGCAATACAGAGAAAATGTTCATGCTTTTATTTCTTCATGTCTGGACTATTTTAACACTTTTTCTACCTGCCTCAGTGCCTGAGCTGTAAATCAGACGAAGACCTTTTCTCACATCACCACAATTAAACTGGTTATTATTTCTTTTAGAATCCATTTTATAAACTTACTCTTGACCTACACAGTTTTACATGGTCATATGCCAGAGTATGTTGGTGAACTGATAACCCCTTACTGACCAAAAAGGTCTCTTACAGATGATGGGTTAGGCCTGCTAGCTGTTCCAGAGTCTAGGTTAAGATCAAAAGGACAGTCTTACAGTTATTGTTCAATCTGCTGACACAGATTCCGCTTTTAAATCCTGGATAAGAAACATTTTTATGAACTTAACTGTTGCATGACAACTAGCTTTTTTTAAATTGATTTTAAGTTTATTTTAATAGTTGCAACCATATAACACACTGTATATGGTTGCAACACTTTACCAAACATTATATGCTACACTTATTAAAAAAAGTAATAATACACCATTCTTTGTAAACATAATAAATGAAATTATTTTTTTCTTTTCACACTGTATGTAGATATGTCTGCTGCCAGCTATCTGAGATCTGAAGATCAGTTTCTGTGCTCCATCTGTCTGGATGTGTTCACTGATCCAGTCACCACACCATGTGGACACAACTTCTGCAAAAACTGCATCAATGAACACTGGAACAGTAATGTCCAGTACCTGTGTCCACTGTGTAAAAAGGTTTTCAATGTAAGACCTGAACTTCACATCAACACTTTCATCTCTGAGATGGTTTCTCAGTTCAGACAGGAAGCTCAACAGAAAGCCAGCAGCAGCAGCTCAGAGCAACAAGCTGCCAAACCAGGAGAAGTTCCCTGTGATGATTGTACTGGAACCAAACTGAAGGCCCTGAAGTCCTGTCTGGTGTGTCTGACCTCCTACTGTGAGACTCACCTGGAGCCTCATCTGACAAAGTCAGGCCTGAAAAGACATCAGCTGATGGACCCTGTGGAGAACCTGGAAGACAGGATGTGTGTGAAGCACGATAAACCTCTGGAGCTGTTCTGTAAGACCGACCAGACATGTGTCTGCATGCTCTGCTCTGTTTTAGACCACAAGACACATGAGTTTGTTCCTCTGAAAGAAGAATATGAAGGAAAGAAGGCAGAGCTGGGGAAGACAGAGGCTGAAATTCAGGAGATGATCCAGAAGAGACGACTGAAGATTGAAGAGATCAAACACTCAGTTGACCTCAGTGAGGAAGCTGCAGACAGAGAGAAAGCAGAAGGTGTTCAGGTCTTCACCGCTCTGAAGGAGTCTGTTGAGAGAAGCCTGAATGAGCTCATTGAGACGATTGAAGAGAAACAAAGAACAACAGAGAAACAGGCTGAAGACTTCATCAAAGAGCTGGAACAGGAAATCTCTGAGCTGAAGAAGAGAAGCTCTGAGGTGGAGAAGCTCTCACACTCTGAAGACCACCTCCACCTCCTCCTAAACTCCCCGTCCCTGAAAGCTGCTCCACCCACCAAAGACTGGACAGAGGTCAGTGTCCGTCCATCATATGAGGGGACTCTGGTGAAAGCTGTGGCTCAGCTGGAGAAGACGCTCAGTAAACAGATACAGAAGCTGTTTGAGGCTGAGCTGAAGAGGGTCCAGCAGTATGCAGTGGATGTGACTCTTGATCCTGATACAGCACATCCTGAACTCATCCTGTCTGATGATGGGAAACAAATAAATCATGGTGATGTGTGGAAGAATCTCCCAGACAACCCAAAGAGATTTTCTCTTAGTTCCTGTGTGTTAGGAAAGCAGAGTTTGTCTTCAGGCAGATTTTACTTTGAGGTTCAGGTTAAAGAGAAGACTAAATGGACTTTAGGAGTGGCCAGAGAGTCGATCAACAGGAAGGGATCAATCACACCGATACTTCAGTATGGTTTCTGGACTATATGTTTGAGAAATGGAAATGAGTACATAGCTGGTAATAACCCTCCAGTCCGTCTCTCTCTGAAGTCTCAGCCTCAGAAGGTGGGGGTGTTTGTGGATTATGAGGAGGGTCTGGTCTCCTTTTATGACGTAGATGCTGCAGCTCTTATCTACTCCTTTACTGGCTGCTCCTTCATTGAGAAACTCTACCCATACTTCAGTCCTGGTGTTAATGATGGTGGAAAAAACTCTGCCCCTCTGATCAATTGTCCTGTCAATCAAACTGAGTAGTTTAATCATTTGTTTTACATTATAAAAGGATTAAATGTTCTTGTTTACTGAAAATTGACAATAAAATTATTTCAAGAGCATTTTAATATGTGTATTCCATTAACATTGGGGTCTGTAGATAAAATGAAATATCTATTCACATCTAAAAAGTTTGTTTTTAATTCTAGTCGAAATCAATCAACATTTCCAAAGAAACCAAAATGTTTCTGGAGCCACGTCTCATTTTCTTGATTTCAGTGTAATGATCATTCAGACTTTGTCTTATTTTAAGACAGCCGCTGATTTCTGAAATAATACTTGAAACAAAACTAGAATTAGGCATTTGAGGTTCTTCTGGATTTGGCAAAAGCTTTCGTAGATCACCAAAAGAAACAAACATGTCAATTGATCTCAGGTCCATGTAAAGATTCTCCAATCAAGTTTCTTCTAATTCTGATTGATTTGGTTACTGATGTTTCATATTATGTCGCTTTTAATCACTGTTTTTCCATATTTAAGCTCTGCAATCCTGTAAGATACATCTAGAAGTGAGTTTAAATGCATATCAAATGACATCTAGACTACATGAATATGATTTCTGCAATCTGTGTCTGTCATTCATTTCTTTATATTTTTAGTAGAAATAAAACCTAATGGGAAAATCATCCATCATTTGTTTTATTTGCACTTCATTTGTTATTCTTTTATTTTAACAATGGATCATATAACTGTATAATATTTAAGAGTTTCCTCATCATAACAAATCAGTAACTGCAGCTATATGGAGCTCTGTAGCCTTTTTAAGCTTTTAGTTTTCACATTTTGCAACACATTTACTCTGGTTCTACTATTACTACTACTACTAGTACTGGTGCTATTTCTACTACTACTACTTTTTTTAAAGTGCAGGTGTTTGCAGTGCAGAAGGTTGCAGTTCTCCGTCAGTTTAAGCAGAAACAGACACACAAACATCAGCAGTGTGTTTTTATTGTTTGCAGATGGTAAAAAAACAGTCAGTGTGCAGCATGTTTGCAGAGCTGAAGCCATCAAACAGGAGACGATATGAATCACCTGCAACTCCTGCAGGTTTAACCTGATGCACATACTGTCATTTAAACTGAGAGCAGCTGAAACTTTACTGCTTAGACAAGAGTTTAATTTTTTTTTAAAAGTCACTCATGAACTCCCATAAAACAAAGCTGATGAGACACCAAACACACAATTTGAGACTTCAGCCATGGGAACTCCAAAAAAAAGGAAAGTAAAAGTCAGAAGATTTAATTTGAAACAACTGACAAATACATTTTATTTCCTGTGTGCAGGAAGAAGGTTTGGCCTCATGGTGGCGCCAGAGCGAAGGTTAGAAAAGTCACTAAAATTATTGAAATTGGATGCATATGTGTACGTTTGTGCACTTTTTTATACATATAGTTGTTTACATTTGTTGTTTACATTTTTTTTTTAATTAACCAAACGACCTAAGAAAGATTACCACTACGTTTGATTCCCGGACTTTTAATGCATCATTATTTTTGTAAAATACTCTACGAAAAAGTTGCTGTTTTGGCTTCATGTTGAAAATAATTTAAATTAACGCTACAACAGTTTGTTATCTAATCTATAAAACTATAAAATTTGTCTCCAGACTGATTATTTTAAAGATCTGTAGGTTTTGGGGCTGTTGATGTACCAACCTCCAAAACCTCCAGATATTATTTAGTTTTAATCAAAAGCAAATCTTTACATTTGACAAGCTGGAAATAGAGAATATCTGACTTCTTTCTGTTTGAAAAATGGATGATCAAAATTGCTGTTCGGTTGATTCACAAATTAATTAATCAATTAGCTGTTTTCACACCAATTAACACATCGTCCCGCCACCATTTATTTATCCTCTACATCTTCCTCATTGACAGCGAAAAGCAGAAAACAAGACAGAACTGTTTAAATATTACTTATCATAAATAATAAAAGACAATATGTGGTAAATTATTGGAGCTGCAGTTCGGTCACTTGGCTGTGAAAACATAAAACGTGTAAATATTGAGTCTTACTGTGTGTTTGATGATCTTTCCAACTTAAATTAACTTTAAACTGAAATCAGCAGGAGAGAAAAATCTTCCTTTAAGAGCACTTATCTAACAGGACAGTGTTTATTCTGATTTTACAGTCTGCAGTACACATAGATTTTTTTGAAAAAAAAGAAAAGACAAACATAATCACATGAACAGTACATTTTTTTATGTATCTCATGTTCATTCGACAGCAGCTTAAAAGGTTCCCCAGGTAATAGTTTAGTTATATTGCGACACAGAGCGTAAAAATACATTTATTCTGTATTGAAAAGTGACAACAGCATGACAGAAGGTCACTTAAATTCAGCAAAAAACATTATAAAAATAGTGAGAGATTTTTTTTGTGCCACAATTTTAAATTTCCTGCTTGAACATCGAGTGTTTCCCCACAGAAAAGCCTCCACAACGACATCTGGAGCATGAACGGGACCCCTGAAAACCCAGCTGGTGATCATGTCTTAGTGTTAATGGCTCTTTAAGGCAGGTGAGGTGGTGTCAGTAAAGGGGAAACATTACTGCTGCTGTTACATATTGCATTGATTATTTTAAATTAAAAAGAAAAAAAAGAAAAACATGACAGAAAAGATGAATGAATAAATAAGGCAAATGTGTATTTCTGCATCCGTGTTCAGGGGAAGAATCATTAACAGCTCACAGGAGGATAAAAACTGCCTGAATGACCCAGAAATAAACCCAGACGTCGACTCATGTTGCTCAAAATTAAGTTAAATTAAGTTAGGAAAAAATTATGTTATGAGATTTCCAAAAACTCAAAGCATCACGCCGTCTGTTGGTTAAGGCTCAGGATGGATGGAGAGTCTGACCAGCTTCTAGTCCAGCGGGCTTTGGAAAATGAGTCTGACGCAGCCGGTGTCTCCGCCCAGCGGCTGGATGCAGAACGGGCAGGCGGCGTGGAAGGTGTGGGTGCCGTGCGGCAGCGGGATCTGACTCCAGTACGACGTCGTCTTCTCCGAGCAGACGTGACCGCAGGGGACGAAGGCGTGCGTTGGGGCGCCCGCGTCCACGTAGAGACCCGCCTCGCAGCCCAGCCACAGCGGCACGTAGGGGCCCTGCGTTCGACACATGGGGCACTCCCTCTCCACACACTCCTCCTCCACCTCGGGGTTGCGGCGCCCCCCCCAGCCGTGGTAGCCGTGCACGTGGCCGCAGCGCAGGTAGGCCCACGGCTGCTTCTCGTCCAGAATGTCCTTGCGGCGCAGGCTGGGGAAGGCCAGCGTGTTGAAGCCGACGGGGCACTGCGGCCGGCCGGCGTTCAGCTCCTGCCGCAGCGCCTCCAGGTGTTTGACGGTGGGAGTGTGTGACAGACCCTCGCCGGTCCGCCACAGCAGGGTGGCGCCGCACAGGTCGATGAGCGAGCCATCCACCAGCTCGTTAGACTCAACGTCCACCTGAAGGAGAGACCGCATCTGTTTAGATTAATTTTAAACCTTTGGAGCGTCCTGGTAGCTGAAGCACATGACCACAACATCCATGGTTTGAACTTTTGTTGCAAGCCTTCAATCAATCAATCAATCAATCAATCAATCTTTATTTGTATAGCGCCAAATCACAACAAAGTCATCTCAAGTCACTTTACACATAGAGCAGGTCTAACTGTACTCTTCAGGTTTAATTTTAAAGAGACCCAACATTCCCACATGAGCAAGCACTTGGTGACAGTGGCAAGAAAAAATTCCCTTTAAACGGGAATAAACCGCAGACAGAACCAGACTCAAAGTGGGAGAACATCTGCTTCGACCGGTTGGGGTAGAGAGGAGAGAGAGAGAGGAAGGAGAGAGAAGCACATCTCTCTCCCAGTGGTTCTTGTTTACCACTTCACTTAAAATTGTTCAATAAAGGCAACATGACATGACTTCCTGACTAGCTGCTCTAGATCAGGGGCGCCAACCTCATTTTAGTTCAAGGACCACATAGAAATCTATCAGATCTCAAGTGGGCCAGACAGACATTATTACATTGAGTTATGCTAAAACTGGTTGAAAACTCTTTGATAATGTCCGTTAAAAGATCTGCAGATATGAAGTTTAAAAGCGACTGCTGGTTAGATGCATCATTGTGGTGTTTGGCTCTACCAAAAATTCATCAAAAATCCTGACATCCTAATTATACCTTAAAATCCACACATTTAAGTAAAGTTTACACCTTTACAGCCTTTAGGTTTTGAATACTATTGATGGCACACCAACGATTGTGGATTACCTGAAACCTCCACTCCACCTGTACTTACAATTAAAATGTGAAATGTATTGGTGTACAGTCATGTTTTGTCAGTTGCACACCCACAGACATTGTTAAGTTTTGTTTCTTATAATGCATGACCTAAATAAACAATTATTTCATGTCTTCACACTTCACTGTATTCATGGAGGTTAAGTCATGTCAGTCATGCTGATTCTAACAAGATGAGGATTATGACATTAGTTAAGACTTTGAGTCTGTCTATTCACCCAAATTTCATCAATTTTGTGCGAAGTGTTAATGTTTGTTCAACACCGGGTAGGAGGAGACCACCTAAGTGAGATATATGAAGCTGAGGTTTGTCGTATGTTGTACAGAAAACGACAGAAGTGTTCCTGTAGTTTCATCCACACTCTGTACTTAAATAAATCCTAATATTCAGACCCACAGTCACCCACCTTCTTGCCTCTCTGCTGAGATGATCTGGTCTCCCGCAGCGTGAAGACGTTTCCGCAGACGGAGATTTCCCTCCACAGGCCGGGTTTGGAGTCCTGGATGAAGCCTTGTCTCGGGTGCATCACCAGAACGCCGTTGGTGGTCAGTCCGTCCATCTGACCGTCCTGCATCCTCCACTTGGCCGCCTTCTCCTGTAGACAAAAAAAAAAAAGGGTAGATACTGTTAGTCACGTTTAATCTGTAAAGACACAAGAAACAAGTGACGAATCATCGGCAAGACCGTCCTACCCCGAGGAAGATGTTCTTGGAGGAGTCGAAGCCGGCGGCGTAGATGCGTGCCGTGTAAGGTGGGTGTCTTTGGCAGATGATGCGGCAGGCGAAGCGTGAGATGGTGCTCTGAACCGACGGACCGTCAGCCTGACCCTGACCTCCAGGCAGCGTGTCCGTCACCACGAAGTCGATGGGATTCTCCGTTGATCGCCCGATCTACAAACAAACACAAACAGAAGGTTAGGTTTGACTGTTTCAGCGTCGCCTGCAGGACTCGAGTCATCTCCAGATCATGTATGTTGTCACACCGTGTCAGTCGTTTAATGAAGCGGCCTGCACTGTGTGACCCACTAAGCGTGACTCAAATCAGGTCACATTAGGGCCAAATTACATGAAAGATCCACACAAAAGCACCAGAAACACGGAGAGTCAAGGAGAAAACACATTTTATGTTTGTTGCTTTCTTATAAAATTACTCATTTACAGTTTCGACCCATTTATAGTTAAACCTATTCATTCATCCACTGTTTGTTTACTCTTATGGTTGTAGTTTCTTATTTGCCTTTTTTCTTTTCTTTTTTTCTTTTACTGTTTTGCTATCTTGCTTTATTCTGTTCACACAATATCTGCTTCCTGTCAGTCCTTCCTGGAGGATCAATCCACCATCGATTTCTTCCATTTTTAGGCCATTAAAGGTTGTGGTTTTTTTTTTTATTGGAATCAAAGATGTAAAGATAAAAGACATTGTATTACTGTAGACTTTGTAAAACCCTCTGAGGTAAATGTGTGATGTGTGATATTTGGGCTACATGAATAAAAGTGGACTTATCTCTTACTGCAGTATAAAATATGACCTTTGAGCTCACATTGTTTTGCTTCATCGTCATCATTTTATATAAGACAAAGTCTACAGTGATTGAACACAAGGAAACAAAAAAAAACCCAACCATTTTCTGTTGAGGACGTAAATATTATGTAAATATGAGAAACGGACAGTTTTGAATCAGAGATTTTAACCGACAGTAATGAAAGACTATTTTTAATAATTAATAATTCTTTAAGTTTAGTTTAACCCTTTGTAGGTCACACCAAGAAAGTGCTATTTAAAAATCTTTTTTTGGCTTTTCCTTCCTCTTTGAGGCCATGACAACATAAAACATGGATTTATTCTCTCATTGAGCCTAAATGTGATGTTTTACAGACCTCAACAGACCTCATTCACACCTCATTTGTTCTAAACTTTTTATTTAAAACATGTTAGAGACTCATTCTGTTATTCTTCGTTCGTACCATAACACAATCTGATGGTCTTGCTGTGCATTACATACCTCATACAAGTGCTAAAGATTGCCCCAAAAAGTTAAACGGGTTCAATAGATTTTGGTTTTGACCAGATATCATGACACAAAGTGACCTCTACTAAACAGCTGAGCAGAACTACTGTACGAAGTTTTGCACAATAATATTAAGCCTGAATCTCAGCTCACACTATGAAACTTGATACTCTGTTTATCGGTTATGTCACACCTGATTGCCCTGCTGTTACCCGTTTTCCCGCCACCTCCATCCCCTGACTTCCCCACCCACCAATGCACCTGTTCCTCATTCTCACACTGTGTCCCCAGTATAAACACCGACCCTCATTCACCAGACAGTCTAATGTACTACCCAGGTTTTTAGACTAGAGCCCGTTCTTGTTACTGCCGGCCTCTACTCTCCAGGCCACATTCCTGTATTCCAGAGACGTTACACGGTTACTGATTACTGATAAAAAATGCAGACTGTGCCAGCTCTACTTCCTGGTGATTGTCTCACTCCAGACCTGTGAACAAACACCCAACCACGAACAGTTTAACTTGATATGTTGCTCAGTTTACACCTGCTATAAAAAGGTGACTTGCATCTTATAACGTTATCTGGATAAAGGAAAACAAATGTTAATGCAGCTGGTGTGATGGTGCAAGATCTAAAGGTTTCACATCATTACCACATGTTCAGTTACATTAGTCTGCAGACACTTAAATTACAAAGAAGAGAATAAGTTTGTTTGGTTTAGAGTTTGACACTACACTGTTTTAAACTGTGTCTCTAATCTCTTCTTCTGTACTTGACTTCTTAATATTTTGAGGTCATAAGTGGGTTCACACAGAGAAGTATGGAAACATGAAGCACTATGAGTAGTAGTGGTGGGAATCACCAGAGGCTCCACGATACGATATTATCACGATACTTGTGTCACGATACAATAGGCCTGGGCAATATATTGAAATTATATCGATATCGTGATATGAGACTAGATATCGTAATATTGCGATATGTCATCAGAGTCGTCTTTTCCTGGTTTTAAAGCTGCATTACAGTAAAATATGTAATTTTCTGAACTTAACAGACTGTTCTAGCTGTTCTGTTATTTACCTTTTACCCACTTTGACATTATATCCACATTACTGATGATTATTTATCAAAGATTTCATCGACAGTCATCTCTATAATATTGTTGCAATATCGATATCGAGGTATTTGGTCAAAAATATTGTGACATTTGATTTCGACCATATGGCCCAGCCCTACGATACAATGTTAATGCGATTTTAAATATATTGCGATATGCTGCGGTGTATTGCAATTCATTACCTTTTTTCACCTGCAATTATGTTCCCAAAGGACAAAAAACTTAAATTTTCATTTGCAATTCATTTAATAAAAGATCGATACTTGGCGTCTGTGTATTGATACAATATTGTCATGCAATGCGATACTATGCTGTATCGATTTCCCCCCCCCCCAACCCCTAATGAGAACCTGGATGGTTTCACTCAAAATGGTCAAAAAGTTGAGTGTGTAACTATGGACACTTCTCGCCCTCAACGGACGCCATCTTGGCTCCGTAGCAGAAGGGGAGGGACGAGGACGTTGTAACTACGGTGAACATCGCTGCGTTAAACAAATGTAAATGATAAATGTGTTTTTTACACTAGCTCCACAATTCTGTTGTCACATATAAACCATCAGCAGGTTTATTGGGTTCATTTAACAGTCTGTGATGATTTTGTACCGTAAACAAACATGAATATTAACTCTACGATCTGAGACACAGTGTCAGTTTACATTGGTTTGTTATATTACTTGTTGGTTTATTAATTAGTTATATTCATTCATTTCTCTTTGCCTCTTTCCTGGTCTGGCAAAAAACCTTCTTGTTCTTTTTTTAATGTTGGTTGGAGCATTATCACCACATTGTCCTTACATCCTTTTTTTTTTTTAATCAGTCATGTGTTGTGTAGATAGGTGAAGACATGCTTTAAAACCAAATTTCCAGAGCTATTTGCGGAGCTTGTTTTAAGGTCCCTGTGTGTGTGTGTGTGTGTGTGTGTGTGTGTGTGTGTGTGTGTTTAATCTCTTTACGTTCCAGCTCGTTCCTTATTAACTGCCTTTCATTTGCATATTTAGGACAGAGCAGAACGACATGATCCACAGTCTCCATTTGATTGCAGACATCACATGTTCCGCTTGGATGCTTCCCAATGAGGTGTAGAGATGAATTTAATTTAGTGTGTCCCGGTCTGGTCCTGCTAATCAGACGCTCTTCTCTCATACTTTTCCTCAGTGACTGGATCTGACACAAATGCCTTACATTTATCCCATAACCTCTATCATTAAATCTTAATTTTGTTTCTTAACTTGAGATTTTGCCTTTCTGCCTTACTCTACTTGATTTGCTTTTAATCCATTTTTGGCCAGAAGATCTACTGTTTCATTGCTTTGGATGCCTTTGTCAACTGGTAGCCATAAAAACTGAACACTAAGTCATAATAATTCTGTTTAAAAACTGTAATATTTTATGGATAATATCCTGTCTGCATCTTGAAGTGGTGTGTTTGATACCAGCCTGGGTTGTTCTTTAGTCTGAATGTCGTATTCACAGAGGTTAATTTAATAAATCTAATGTAGAGCTAATAAAATTGCCATAATTTTAAGCACATATACTTTATTCTACCTCTTGTTTTGTATTCTTTGGATTTTTTGACCCATCAGTAAATATCTGTATATAATGCCCACACCTCTCATATAGTGTACTGTTCACATAAACCTGCAAAGTGTATGAAATCTGCTTAGATGTACTTCCAATATGGAGAAACTTAATATTGGTTGAGGCAGTAACTATGATGGAACAACTTGCCTTCTAATTCCTTAGTTACATCTGAAATTACAGTGATTTCTGACCACATGTCTATAACCTTTTATTGTTGGGTCTAAGTCCTCATGGCTCTGCAGATTTGCCCAATAATCATCATCCATTAATTGTAGTTGAAGAGGCTTTTCCTCGACTTCCACCTGACATGTTAACATAGGTATTAACCTGACTGTCCCACAACACAACCTCAATAAGCCTGAAGATGTACAAGCAGCTAATATAATATAGCCAAATACAATGCACCCACTGTCTAGAACCGATCTAATTAAAGTAATATTGTATAAATATCCTTTAAAGCCTTTTAAGTCTCTGTGCTCCTAAAAAACGTCCCTGTCAAGCATCTCATAATATTCTTTCAAGACTTTCTTACATTTATCTTCTATTTTATCAATTTGACTTTTCCATGTGAGCAATACATCAAACCATAATCCTAAAAGTTTGACAGTTTTCATTTTACTTAATCTTTGTCTCTAAATTTCAGGCAAATATCTTCGTTGACTTTCTTGTAACAAAAGACAGTAAGAAGACCAGTCTTCATCTTCACTGGTAGCTTCTTGGACTTTCTTTACAATATTTTATATATTTCTTCCTCTTTTCCTAATTGTGCCATCATCTGCAAAAAAGCGACCTCGAAACATCTGGACTAACTTCATCATCATGGTCGAGAATAGCAAAGGACTAATTACGCTGCCTTGTGGAGACTCGATTTTAACAAGGTATTCCTCTGAAAATGAATTCCCAACATAAACCTGAATAGATCTACCAAATAAAAAAATTCTTTATTTAATTATACACTTTAAAAACCAACACCCATGTTACCTAATTTTATTAAGAGACATTCCTTCCACACCGTGTCATGTGCCTTTTTTCTACATCAAAGAAAACAGCTTCCACACCCTGTTTGTTTGAGCTTTCCTAATGTCAGATTACAGATGTATTAATGGGTTTATAGTACTGCACCTTCTTCTAAATCCACTCAGACATGGTGAGAATAACTTGTTTTTTTCCATGTTGTATATTACTGCTGTTAACATCCCTACCAAGCTCTTGCCTATCTCAGCTATAGGCCAGGTGAGATCTTCTCTTTAGGTCAAGCCCTTTAGTCTCTTCGGTGCCTCCTTTGGTTCTCTGGGTTTCCTGAATGTACCTCAAACATATTTTAACTTGGGGAGATCGTACCTTCCAGTCGGTATCGCCCCAAAGCTTTGGAATAGTCTCCCAATAAGCTTTAATAAGCCTTGGAGACTGTAGACTCATCTAAAACCATCTGTTCAGACAGGCATTCAGGTAGTTTGTGGTATTTCGTGTTTTAACTTGACACCTACATCTGTCCTCTTTGTATGTTTTGTCTGTTGTCTTTATCTCTATATTATTTATTTTTACTGTGAAGCTGTTTGTGCCTATTGTCTATGAAAGGTGCTTTATAAATAATGTGGGAGCCATGTATTTGATTTGGATTAAATGTAATGTTCCTCCCAAATTACTCAGGCTCAGGTTATTTAAGTTCATGCCATTGATCACAGGTGATGCGGATGGAAGGAGACAAACAGTGTTTGACTGTGCTTCGTGTATATTGGGCTATATTTGTTTAGTTTAATGTGAAAAGCTTAATGAAAAGTGATGGACATGGATATTTGGTAAGAAAATGAACGCAGTATATGTGAATCCAGTGGAAAAGACTGAACAGCGTATCATTGATGTTGAGTACACGTCTAAACAAGCCAGTAGCAGCTACAGTGAAGGGCTTAGTCACTGTAAATAAACTTTACTGACTTACTCAGTCCAGGTTTTTTGATCTGAACAATAACTGCTTCTTTCCACACAACTAGAAGCTTATTTTCCTTTCAAACCTTATTACTTAATTTCATTTTGCCAATGCAAACTAACTCAGATAGGCTTACACTGTACAGAATACACTGGCTTCCTCTATGCAGAGGCTCAAGCCAAGGACCAAACTAAGAGCTTTGACATTATTGGAGGGATTTCTTTGTGGGTTTCGTTGTGTTGAGTTTATGCTGTCCTCTCCTGTGTGTGTGTGTGTGTGTGTGTGTGTGTGTGTGTGTGTGTGTGTGTGTGTGTGTGTGTGTGTGTGTGTGTGTGTTTATTGGTTTGTTCAGCCAGTATATGTGTTTAGTTCTGTTAGGTCTGTTAGCCTTATTTTTCAGTAGAGGTTGGTTGACGTCTTTTTTCAAGGGCCCTATAACTCGGTTACCTTCTTTATTGGTATTTGTTGAATCTTTTTGGGAAACTAAACCCAACTTTGAAATGTAGACCTGTGTTTGCTTGTACTTTGACTGCTTGGTCCCTGTCAGCAGGTGTAATTGCACTCAAATGTGATCTGAATTTAATCGGCTCAAACTGACCATATCTAAAAGTGATCGGCTCTCAGCAGGTGTAAAAGCAATCTGTACAGTGTGGCTTTATTCATAAGAGAAAAATCATCCCAGGAAGTTGAAAGGCCACCCAGCTCCGCCTCTTCCTGCCTGATAAAACAAACCCTGTAAAAAATCTACAAATACTAGCAGCTAGAAATCTTCCCTCTGTTCGTGGCAGCAACAGTTTCCTTGATCTGGGACACGACACGCTTGTTGACGAGTCCGCCAACTCCACCCAGCTAATTTGCATATTAAGATCTGATCACAATGTGAGCACAGCTGAGTAAAATAAGGACGCATTTTAATACCAGGTGTGAATGCAAAGACCTCATTGATTAGATGCCTTCCAGATAATGTGTCCAGATACAATCACATTCACGTGCGTTCTCCCATTTCCAGATAACCAGATTCAGTTTGCACGTTAAGGTATAAATGAGGTATCAGGTTGAGCGTGTGGCTGCTACAGACCTGGAACATGTCTGTGTTGCTGTCATGTGTGTACTCCACCACCACCGTCTGCACCCGGGAGAGAGTGTACGATATACTGTGCTGCTCCTTGTTGCTGATCGCCTTTAGGAACACAAAAACACAGAGTCAGAAATGATCCCAGCGGGGTTAAAAATAGCTTTCACCTGTGTGCTGAGCTCTCACCTTGGCAGCCTGAGGTGTGCAGGAAGTGTGGACGGTGCTCGGTTTCACGCCGTTGCTTTTGGTTCTGCGACACAGAGCGAAACGACTCTTCCGCCTCCCCTTATCGCCGCTGGGCAGAGAGCCGTTACACCTGAACAACACGAGATGGAAAGAGTCTTACAAGTTGCACGAAGGTTATCAGGCCATCGACACAACGGCAGGAGAGATCATTTATAAAGTGTTCCATTGCAACGTCTCGTTTGTTGTTTTAAACTGTGCAATGTCAGTGAATGACATTTTAAATGCTAATAAGGGTAAAAAGCAGCTTAGGCCTCCTCTAAAAAGGAAGTCACTGATTCCATGTATTGCTGCACCAACACAATTCCTCTGATTAATTAAAATAAACCTTTATTTAAGAGGACTGATGTTTCATGGTCTTCCTTTCAATGAATCCTGACCGATGCCCACAATCTTTTTATAAACCTTCTACTTTGCATTCGGTTCAGTGAAGGGTTTTTTTTGTGTCCATGTGAATTAGTCAAATTTAAAGGGTTAAAATGTGAAAATAAACGTATTAATAACTTGCACACATTCTTTTTTTGTGCACCCAGCATCAAATTTCTGCTTTTAATCCATTTTGAGAGAATATATTAGAGGATTATGGCAAAAATGTCTAAGTGGTGTAACCATAAAAACTTTGTACCAAATAATTCAACTTGCTTAAAAACAGTAAATTGTCAATAAAACACCATATCAACTAGTTTGGCATGATCTTACATTATAACTTTATATTAAATAAAGGTAATGGAATACAATTGTTCTAAATATTACATTTACTCTGGTAACCATGGAGATCAGGAAACATTTGAAGTCATTATTTGTATAAGTCCACTTAAATACACTGTAGGTGATAAAATATGTAATATGTATCATTCTTTTGTGGTTACACCATTTGACATTTTCGGGAGCATTCAGTCTTACTTTTGGTAAAAAAATGGTGCAAATGTCATTTCAAATGATATAAAACCAACAAAAACACTAAATGTACATTTTAACAAACCTGATGCTGCTTTTAAAACTACTTAAATTTTCGTCAACCCTTATTTGTCACTGACCCATTCACAGATTGAAGTTAACGGTACACTGTTTATTGAACAGGTGGAATATTTTATACACACATAAACATGTGTTAATGTTCTCGTGTCCAAAAAATAGAAACATTTCTGGTTTTAAATGTAAGTATCATCATCCAACCCTACTTTATACTAATGTTGAGTTTCGGTGATGACGGATTGTGCCAGACAGCTTTATTTCAGTTCTGGACACAATAACACAAAAGCAAACAAAAGGTCTGAAACCACAGAGCAGACACAACCCTCCTAACGTCCCTCGACCTCCCTGAACCACAGGCTCGCTCTTGTGTCCACAGTGAAAGGCCTTCAGTCAGGAAGTCAGCCGCATTCTTAGCACCGGTTGACTTTGTCACACGGTCAACTGGATTTAAGCTCAGTTATGCTGCTCAAGAACAACAACAGGGGCACTGGATCTCTCACTATGTGTGCAGGAGGTTTGTGTTCAGGTCCTTCAGGTTCATATTATTATAAATTATAGCTGAACTTGACTTTGTCATTAAAACATATCCTGTGTCATCGGGAAATCGTGAATATGAACATCCAAAGCACAGTTTTACATTCATTTATTGCTATAGACATAATCTTGATATGATTATTGGAGAATTTCAACAACTATTTGCCATCTCACACGGACTGGTGGAAAGTAACTGACATTTACTCAAGTATAATTTTGAGGTACTTGTAGTTTACTGTAGTACAGTTTGAGGTACTTATACTTTACTGTAGTACAGTTTGAGGTACTTGTACTTTACTGTAGTACAGTTTGAGGTACTTGTACTTCACTGTAGTACAACTTGAGGTACTTGTACTTTACTGTAGTACATTTTGAGGTACTTGTACTTTACTGTAGTACAGTTAGAGGTACTTGTACTTCACTGTAGTACAACTTGAGGTACTTATACTTTACTGTAGTACAGTGTGAGGTACTTGTACTTTACTGTAGTACAGTTTGATGTACTTGTACTTTACTGTAGTATAGTTTGAGGTACTTGTACTTTACTGTAGTACAGTTTGATGTACTTATACTTTACTGTAGTACAGTTTGAGGTACTTGTACTTTACTGTAGTATTTCCATGTGATGCTACTTTCTGCATCTCAGAGGGAAATATTGTACTTTCTACTCCACTACATTTATTTGACAGCTTTAGTTACTTTTCAGATGAAGATTTGACACAATGGATAATATAACAAGCTTTATAAATACAACACATTGTTAAAGATGAAACCAAAAAGCAGTGTGTAGTCGGCTCACATTTCAGATGTCTATGAGTTGTTAACAGCTCCACCAAATACTGATTTTTCCCTCTAAACTTCTCACATGCTTTCATTTCAAATAAATGTTCAAATGAACCAATATTTCAGCAAAAATCAAAGATTAGAGAAAAAGTCCAAAAACTGAAAACACATTTGTGTATCAGAACTTAGCTTGTTCTTCTTTCCTCTCCCATTAATCATCTCACCACCCCTCACATTTATCTGCTGACCCTTTGGAGGGGCCCCACCCCTAGGTTGGGAACCACTGGACTAAACTAGCTAACTGTATATAAAGTAGTGTAAACTAGCTCCACCTCCAGCAGCTACAACAGTAACATGCTGCTCTAACACTGATGCTTCACTATTAATAATCTAATGATTATTGGATTGTTAATCAAACAAGACATCTGATATCTGAGAAACTATGACTATGGCTTTTTTTCACCTTACTTTTATCTGACACTTGATCTGTACCACAGATAAGAAGGCAAACAAGAGTATTTCCCACGTAATGTTTCTTTAACAGGAAACTGTGGGGCAGAAAAAATGCTGATTAGCAGTTTCAGTACAGATTGAACAGCAGGATATTGCGGTTACGAGTTTAACAAATCATCCATCTGATAAACAACAGCTTTAATTGAACTACATTTATTCGCAGATTGTCATGTAGAGCACTATTCTCGCCCTGAAAGCTGAACGTTATTGGAACTTTAATTAAAAGTGGGTTTTAGCTGAAGGTTATCTTCAGAGCCAGACTGCTACCGACCGCGGGTCAAGTAAACATTTGAGTTCAGTTATGAGTCGAGCCATTCTTTCACAGGATAATGCAAACTTCCTGTGTTTCAGATAAAGTGACAGCCACCTCCTCTCTTACACAAACTCAGACCACCCCCCCGACTCCACTGTGGCTCCGCTATATGACACCAAACACCAGGCCTCAGTGAGGAAACCTCTGTTTTCTCAAACTGTACAGCTCTTGAAAATTAAACCTTATGACCAATGTAAGTGGCAGTTACAGGGTCTCCCAGACGATTTAATTTCACATGTGGACACAATAATAAAAGCAAAAAAAAGCAAACAAAAGGTCCGAAAACCACAGTGGCCACAACTTTCCTGACGCCCCTCAACCTCCACGAACCACAAGCTTTCCCTTTCTCAGCACTTTGAACTGGATTTAGGCTGAGTTGTGCTGCTCCCTGAACAAAAAGTACTGGATTGAATTTCACACTGTACATAAAAATGCTGTAAGGCGCACTGAGCTCAAAAAGGATTTTGTTAAATCTAATTTATGTGGACAGACTTTACTATGTTCAAATGCTCTAACAACAAAGAGTGTGACATACTTAGAGGAACACACAAAGAGTCAGGTCAGAGTTTTAGGGGTTTTGAGACCAATAATGGTACAAATGGTAAATCACTGTAAATGGCTGTGATGGTGTAAGTGTGTCAGGAGACCCTAAAGTCAGGATTCATTCTCTGTCATTGATTATCTGTATCTGATTTCATGGAAATCCATTCAATATTTGCTAATATATTTAATAGAAAACCAAAAATATAAACCTACTGGTGGTACTGGAGGTAAAATCATATGATCACCAAAGTTTTAGGGCTTTAAGACCAAAAATGGAAATGGCTGCGATGGTTTCATGTGTGTCAGGTACCAGATTTCATAACAATCCATCTAAATAGTTGTTGAGATATTTCATAGAAGACCAAAAATATAAACCTGCTGGTGGCACTGGAGGCAAAGTTAAGAAGATCACCTAAGTCAATAAGATTCGTCCTCTGGGGGAAATGAATGTTTGGGCCAGATGTCATGACCATCCATCTAATGGTTGTTGTTGTAGACAACACGGCAGTCCTTGGTGACAAACTGCTAACATGGCGTTTGGACAACAAGGGAAGTCTACGGCACAGAAAAATAAATTATATCTAGTTTTGAATACACACACAGTACCTGTTGGTAGATCAGTTCATTGTTGGTTTGGCACCATACATGAGATCCTTTAATTTCAAAAGCATCCATTAACTAAAGCTGTCAAATAAATGTAGTGGAGTAGAAAGTTCAATATGTCCCTCTGAAATGTAGAAAGTAGCATCACATGGAAATACTACAGTAAAGTACAAGTATCTCAAAATTGTACTACAGTAGAGTACCTGAGTAAATGTACTTAGTTACTTTCCACCACTGTCCGTGTGAGATGGCAAATAATTGTTTAAATTCCCCAATTATCATATCAACATTCATTTATTTCCATTAATAAATGAATAATTAGTAGTTGTTAGTCGCAGCCGTGGACCTCCATGTGTATCACAGAGATGTAAAAAGGCAAACAGCACTATTTATAAAGAGGAAATACTCAAGTGAAGTACCTCCAGGTGTATTTAAGTACAGTCCTTGAGTAAATGACCTTTTAGACCGGAGATGAGTGACTATCTTACCCGAGCACAATGAGCTCTCCATATTTGGCGGGTCCTTTGGTGGAGGCGGGGGAGGTGGAGATGTTTTCCTGACCGGGCGAAAACATCTGTGCGGCCTTCAGAGGGAATAACGGCGAGGATTAAAGTTCCTCCGTCGCCCTCAGAGAGTCTCCATCAGCGCACGAAAACAGCAACACATCACCTGCAGATAGGGAGTTAAAAAAAGAGGAAGTTTCAACAGGTGGAACCACAATGAACCATGTTTCTGAAGAGCTCTTTTGACATCATAGAGTTTACATTATGGGTAAACACGCAGTCAGAGAAGGCGTTTCATGTAAAATTTAAAACACCCTTCAGACAGTCATACACACACACACACACACACAAAGGTTTCAACACAACACCATTCATTACTACAATACACCCACACTGTCTTTGTCCTGGGAGCTGGGAGCAACAGTGGCAGACAAAGTATGTATTCAGTCCGGCACACTGAGTGGGGTTGTTAGGTGTAAAACGGGGCTGTTTGCGTCCGTGACGTGGTGACTCACTTAGCAGCACACTGGAGCTGATGTTATAATCCTTTGTACCACGAAAAAAAAAACCCACAAAAAAACAAGCTGAGCATTCATTCAGGAGCCTGATTCTGATGTACTGACATGGAAATGGGGATCGAAGGGGACTCAATGTCATCATAAATCTACAAGTTACACAACTGATGGTTTTGTTGTGACTAACTCTGAACTTTAAGTAAAAAAGACTCATAATATATATATTCTCCTAGCTGTTGGAGACACTGTGGGTCAACAGACACAGAAACTATAAAACATTCTGGTCTTGCCAAGTCCTTTCTTCTTAGAGGATCATAAAGTACAGTTCAGCTTTTTGTTCACACTTAATGGGCGAGTAAGTCCACACTAATGTTTTCATTTTAAAACATCCATACGACTGTTTAATTACCATTTCAGAAATAATCTCGGTCCATGGAAATGCACATCATTTGACTGTTTACATACACTGGGCATTGGCGTGCTGGTGTAAAAACAACAGCTACAAGCATGGACAACAAGGTCAGCAGCACCTGAACTGTAATTAATTATCCATCTTGAACTAACCACTGGTGGTCAAGGCTGACGTTTGTCCTCAGTGTAGGACACATTGTGACTTTTGAGACCCAATCAGGAGGCGAACGTGGGTGTTTTCATCATTGTTTTCACAGGTCTCTGTTTCTGCCCATCCAGACTAAGTTATCAAACTAAAACAGGGTCAACAGCATTTTCAAAAGTCTTGGTTTTAAGGGTTTGAATACGCTGATATACAGTAGCAAAACAAAAACGTCTTTTGGAAAGAGATGAAAACAATATTAGGATATGAGGAACTATCCAAAACATGTACTGTCCTATAATTAGCAATCTTACACAGGAAAACATTCAAGGCAAAGACCAGTATCTGATTAAGATTTTCCTTGCAGCCTTAAAAAAAAGCTATTACAAGGAAATGGCCCAAAGCGGACCCCACCCCCCACTCAGAGGTATTGGCTGGACACTACTGAAGAGATTCACATTATGGAGAGACTCACACATACTATAAAAACACAACAATCCACATGTGAAGACAAATGGAAAAAACTGACCATCTATAAGGCCCATCACAAAGATTGAATGGATTTATCCTCATGATAGAGATCATGGATCATTGTTAACTGACACTATGTTCTCTCTGTTTGTTGTGTTGTACAAATGTGAAACCTAATAAACCATAAGTATATATATATATATGTTTTAAAACTAAACTAAAATGTCTCCCAGCCCTGACAGTATTGCACAGCTCATCACACTGAGTGTAAGGGTCTTTGTAACACAACCACTGGTGTGCTCATCAATAAATAAAGAAAGTTCCCAGCAGATTAATTTCATGCAGGCAAGTGAATAAACAGCACAGGAGACTCTTTTACATTTTACACGTCTGGGCATTAAAGGTTCTCTGAGAACTGTGCGATATCAATTCAAGAAGGAAGACGTCCAAGGAAGAAAGAGTTTTCCTTGGAGTACAAAATTAATGAATGATCTCTATTATCATTATAATCAGGTACATTGAAAGATCACATGGATTCTCCCTATATAGTTAGAACAAAACAAATAAATAAACGCTGTACCAGAAAAAATACAGAGGTTGAATGTTATAAATATTAATCTAAATCTTTGTGCTTATAAACTGTGTCCATGGTAGCAGACAGTAGTCATGTTCCTGTAATTAAATAGTTTGCTTCTGTTTTTGTCTGATTTTCATGATAATATCCTGGCTGCTATTGATGAGATGACAAACCCAAGCTGTACAGCAGAAAAAATCGAGGCAGATTTAGATGTTCCACTGAGCCTGACTGGTATACGCCGTGCCAGCAGAAACCTGGGGTGGAAATTAAAAAAGACCTGATTCTGCTGAAAGATAAAAAGACCGCCAACAAAGATGCAAGACTACGGCAACTCTTCAGTGGGTCGAGTCTGAGGAGACGTGGCATGAAGCAGCTCTGGAGCACCATGCCAGGCTTAGTTTCCACAGAGAGGAGCCCTTTGTTGCCAAACCACAGCCCAAATATCCTTTAAAGCTCCATGATGACTTCACGACATGGTGCAGGTCCTACGGTCATCTTTTGAGGGAATCATGGACAGAAAACTACAGAAGTTGCAGCACCTCACATCAGGGGGCATTTTGGGTCGGATCATCACTTCTTCCAGGACGATGATCTAAAGGTGTGCTTTGGATTGGATCATTGTCCTGCTGCTGAATCTACAGAGCGTTGAAGGGGTGAAAACTCGGCAAGAATCACCGCATTTGAATCCTATCGAGCTTGTTTGGCACTCAATGAAAGACTTCATTGGTAAGGAGGCTAAACCGGGAACAAAACAGCAGCTTGTCTGAGCCATTGAAGTCTTTTGGGAGATGAGACTTACCCAAGAAGATCTGTAATAGAGTTATCACAAGCTTATCAAAAGCACTGAGGCTGGTTGTGCAGAACAAAGGAGGGCACAGTGGAAAATTAAATTCCCAACGGGTTCCTTCTGAATAACAGTGTGCCGTTGTATGCTGTCATTTTAATTGTTTATAGCTTCAACTGGTATAAAATAAACACAATAAAACTTTTGCCTATGTCTACTGTGTTCCTATTATCTCAGAAGTTGGAAGATGGAGCTGGTTAGCCATTGACCATTGGTGAGGTTCTTCCGACTTTCCGAATCAGAAATCTGGCGTTCCAATTGAAATTTCCAACTAGGAACTCAGATATTCCAACTTCCGAGTACAAATGGAAGGCACCAATATTTCCTAATGATCCACTAACTGATTAATTGACTAATTGTTAGATCTCCAGTTAATGTGATATGTTTATTGTATTTGTTTAATAGCACAAAAGTTGGAGTTGGTACGTTTGCATTGTTTGTACCAATGACGCCAATGAGAAAGTTGCTCTTAAAAATCCACCATGAACCATCTAAAACACACTTTTTTTATCGCCTTAATAACTCAGTGCTGTTGAGGACCAACGCTAACCAATTTCCTGGAGAAAACCGAGCCATGTTGATCAGGAAATCTTGTGGTTCAGCAGCTGAAAGACGTTTAGAGAAGCCCCCCGACCAGCCTCAGAGCTTATTTCACCGGCCATGAATACAGCCAGTGAAGCGCTGGCTGCACAGAGACCCATTCACCGCCTGTAACTGGACCCCAGATAAGGAGGACAACTTCTAAAAAGTGACTTCACTCCTCCGAAAACAAGCGTTCTTTTGTTCGTCTTTCCTGCTCGTGACGGAGCGACGCAGCGAGGTGAATCACACCGTGGCTCGAACTGATTTCATCCCTCCCTGTGATTCGTCTAATCGGCCTGAACGACAACAAAGCTGCAGAGTTTCATGTACATTTAAACCTTTGACTTCATTTATTGGCAACATCTGTACTTATACTTATACTATACTTATCTTTGAGTTTAGACAGTGGAAATAAAAGCTGACTGCACATCATTAGGCCTTGATGGATGTCTGAACTTCACTGAATGCTTTCCTGCTCAGTAATGTTTTCCTCTTTCATTTAATGCAACAGAGAAAATCACATTATAACTCAGCTGTGAATGTGCTGAGTCTGACCTTTTTTAACCTACAATCAAACTGCCATTTAATATCCATAAGCGTTAACTAATTCTTCCCTTTGGAGGACAGTTTTCTTTGGACACTGTGAGAGTTAACCCTGACAGATGGTGAGCGGTGGTGAATTTCAGCTTCTTGAATTATTTACCGTCAGAGGAAGCAAACAACACGACCGAGCTCGCTAACATGACCTGGTGTGAACAACACGCTGGTTAATGGAAAGACAGATGCCAGCTAACGTCCTTCATGGAGGACTATGATAACACAAAATGATATTAAGGTACTATGATTTTACTTTTATTTTTGACTGTCTGTTTTGAGATATTTATTACATTAGTACATGTTACAATACTGGATCAGAGCAGCTTATTTTATTTTATGTTTTACACATGTGCATTGAACATAAAGGTTTGTACTATCCACTGTGTGCAGACCTATTAATAATAAAAAAAATAATAATATGGTTGATTTATAAAGCACCTAACAGAGAAAACTCTAAAAACAATGAATGTTTGTAAAACTTTCCTCGAGCCTCGAAAAGGTTTTTTAAAAGTTCACAACATCATCACAATGTAAAGTCTGTGGGCCGAGCGGAGAGAAATTCTTATAGGATTGAATGGGCGCCATTTTGGGTCCAGTATCCAACTCTTATAATACATCCATATGAAGAACACAACGCCTACAGGTGGAGGAACGCTCTTTGGAGGGATGAGATATAGGTGCAAAAAAGTGTGTCTAAAGTCAGAGTTCGGCCAAATATTGTGTATGGCGAGGCAGAGTAGTGAGTGTACAGACCCTGTAAACAAAGGCCTGGTTTACACCTGATATTAACCTGCGTCTCAGGTGATCCGATCAGCTGATCACACCTGTCTCTATTATACGTCTCCAGCTGACTTCTTGGAGAGTCTATAGTGAAAAAGGTACAGTGAGCTTTAATGTGTCGATGTGCTCATAAATCAAACATGTGACTGTCTCTGGCGACTCTACTCGGTTTGGTACCAGGTACGTCGTTTTCCATTACTTCATAGTACCTCCTCAACATGGGCGGGGTTGTCTGCCACCACACAAGGAACGTCTGCACCTCGTTGAAGGTCCACGGTGTAGTTTTGCTCAAAGGAGCCATGTTAACTCATGTGAAACTCGCTGGAACTGTTGTTGCCGGTATTTAAAAATGGCAGGTTTTGATTCTTGTATGGGAAGTTGAGCTCATGACTCTTCCAGTGACGACACTCTCTGACTAATCAACAGCCGGCAGTCTGTTGACGTCACATTTTAGTATCGGCTCGGTTCGCTTGGAACCTTGTCTACTAAAAAAGCACCAGGTATCAGGTACTATCCCCAATGGAAAAGCAAAAAAAACAGAGTAGAGTCGAGTCGAGTAGTGCTAGAACTGTATAGTGGAAAAGCCCCATAAGTGTTCCAGACACAGTCGAGGTTGTGAGTCTTGTTTAAGTGCTGACACTGAAGGAGGGCTTAACCAACCGGGTGTGCCATCACATCAGATCTGAAGAGGAAATACCCCCCCCCCAATCACCACCACCACCAGGGCCCACACACAAACACACACACACACACACAAACACAAACACATTCCCACACAAAACTAGACTAACCCAGTTCACCGTGGCAACAGAAAGTGATAAAGCGATAAAGAGTCT
Organism: Scomber scombrus; assembly: GCF_963691925.1. NCBI lineage: Eukaryota > Metazoa > Chordata > Actinopteri > Scombriformes > Scombridae > Scomber > Scomber scombrus. The sequence continues at coordinate 34,232,146 of NC_084971.1, forward strand.
GTGGCTGCAAAATGTCTGCGAGACGACTGTCAAACACATCAAACTACTGCCTTGATAAGACAGGAAGGGTGTGTGTGTGTGTGTGTGTGTGTGTGTGTGTGTGTGTGTGTGTGTGTGTGTGTGTGTACACTATATACACACTCTTATTTGTATTTAAACACAGTTTCCCTGAACCCTTCTGACTGCGGTACTCCAAAGGGAATCCTTTACATTCTGTCTATTGTTATTTTTATCATTATAATTATTCATGACTGTGTCCATCAGTTGGTTCCTAATGAGTTAATATTATTGTTTTCGGTTCCTTTTTTTAGTTTTACAAAATACCAAATGTGGATTCATCCGCCGCTGAAAATAGTCCCCAAGAAATGCTTCTATGTCCTACTTTTTTGACTAAAGTTTGCTTTAAAAACTACAGTATGCAGCTGTTTGCAGAGACGACTTTACTTTAATTACATATTATTTACTTCATTACTCATTCTAAACCCATTTTAAATATAAAACTTTATATCTGTGACCACTTTTAAAAGGTTAACGGTTTTAAGTAAGAACCAAAACGCCTAATGTATCACCTTGAACATCAGTTTTTTATTATTATTTTAAGTGACCCTGCATATATTTGGTGTATTGTGACATTTATCCAAATTTAAATACATCCTCATATCCTTAATATTACCGATAATGATTTCCACAGTTTAAACAGTGAGCATCCAGACTAAACTTCCTCCAGGGTTTAGGTCAACATTTGCGTGTGGAGAGAGAGAGAGAGAGAGAGAGAGAGAGAGAGAGAGAGAGAGAGAGAGAGAGAGAGAGAGAGAGAGAGAGAGAGAGAGAGAGAGAGAGAGAGAGAGAGAGAGAGAGCGAGTTGACCCGTCTTACAGGCTTTTTAATGCGAGTGGACAGTTGGATAACAAAAAGAAAACGGACAAATTTGAAGTTTGAAACGGGGGGGAACAAAGGCAGCGTCTGCAGGGACAGATGCTCCAGCAGGATGGTGCATGCTAATCAGTTTGTGTGTCCGGAACAAAAGGAGGGCAGCTGGGCTACTCGGAGCCGGACAGACCCGCCTGTCAACCAGCACCGCTGCTGGAGCCCTGCTTAGGATAATATATAACACACACACACACACACACACACACACACACACACACACACACACACACACACACACACACACACACACACACACACACACACACACACTGTCCCTGGAGTCATATTTATCATGTCTCTATGGTGGGTTTATAAAGTAAGATAAGCTAAGAATTCTGTAAAATGACACAAAGAAAAACATGAATTTTAGAGCTGAAACACTAATCTAATAATCAGAATCTAGTAATAATTATTCAAGCAAGTATTTTAAGGTTTTGACTTCTTAAATATGAGGATTTCCTACTTTTCTTTGTCTTAAATGACAATAAACTGAATATATTTGGCTTTTGGACATTTCAATATGAAACATTAGACTCTGGTGTTTCAAATTTTACTGTTAAAATAACAAATAATCGATTAATTGATCATGAAACTATGCCGACAATACCACAAATGAGCTAAAAGTAATAATACAGACTCTCAGATACGTTGTGGCTTTAATTGCTTTAAGGATTACATTAAGTAGTTTCTATAATGGGATTGTTTGTGGTGTATGGAAAGGAAAAAAAGTAGTTATTCGCCATTTATGATTAAAAAAAAGGAACTTTTAGGAACTTGTTTTAAGGTTAAAGGACAGTTTCACAGTTTATCAAGTGTGTCTTAAAACAGTATATTCCTCTCTGTATTCCTCCTGTTCATACTGACTATTAAAACCTTCTAATGTGCTTTCAATGTAAAGTGATGGAGGACTGTATCACAGTGTTTCCACACAATCATTATAAAGTAGATGATCAGCTTCTATTGAGCTTCATCAGTGTGAGTTAGTCATATCAAGTGATATCTGACACATTTACAGTCTTTTTAGCATCAAATCCCCTCTTAGTGTTTCCCTGTTGAGCTTCTAAAAACACTGTAACTATGAAACATTAAAAATGAAGATTTGACTCGTATTAGCTTCAGATTAAACTATTAAATACTTTTTTTTTTTTTTACACAGAAAGAAGACTTCTGGACTAATGGTCAGTATGAACAGGAGGAATAATTACAGCAAGTAAACAGGTTTTACAAGCTCCTGACTGTTGTTTGTTAAACAGGCTTTGAACTAAATGTGTGTTTAAAGTTAAATAAATGGAGGAAGTGTTGTGTAATATCGTTATTACAATAGTCAGCATTTATGATTTAGATGAGTGATGCATTTTTTTAAAACAGCCCATTTCTTTTTATAACTAGTTTCTTTTACAGCATAACTCAGTCTATTGTTGCCACATTGTACAGTTCAGTTTAACAATGAAGAAAAACTATCTTTTATCTACTTACCAAAGTTACAAAATGTCCAAACGCAGCTTTCCTCCCCGGTTGCCGACAGGGTTTGACGTGTATTTGGTTGTTTTTACGCGTTTTACCGGTAAAAGCCTGACTAACCCGAGAACTGTGACAGCAGCGTTTCCTTTCCTCTCTACACTGAAATCAGCTTTCAGCATCCTGAGCGAGACCAACACAACCAACACAAAAAAAAAAAAAATCCTAGGATAGCGAGGGAACAGCCCGCCCTACTCTGCCTCTGATTGGCTAGGAGTGGTTGCCGTCATTGGTTGGATTGGTTGGTGTTCGATTAAGAATTTTACGATAAGCCAATCAGAAGGCAGAGTAGAAGCGGGCCTTACGTCGCCATCCTAGGACACGTAACGTGCTGTGTTCACGTACTGTTTGGATTGTGGCTTTTCCTGAGTTGGGAAATCGTTTTTTTACGATTTTGGTGCGTTCATGAGCTTTTAAATCGTGGAAACAATATAGATATGTGTTGTATTTTGTTCTAGACGTTGCTGCACCACTACACTCCCTAAAACAATTAAAATACTGCGTTACTTCACTTATTTTAAGGGAAAATGCCAATAAATCACTTGACAATTTGGATGTAAGTATTGTATTTTGTTCTAGACTTGTTAGTGAACCACTACGCTCCTTAAAACCACTAACATATTGCGTTATTTAACTTATTGTGAGGGCAAATGCCAATAAATCCTGTTTTATTAACTAATCTGGGTCACTATATATGTGAATAAGCAAACAGTTTGTGGCCATCAACTAAACTTTTCAAGTTTCTGCAAACATGACGTCAACTTTAGGGAAGTATTGTACCAAAAATATTCTTCAACTTTCCAAGTCGTGAATTTTTTACCAGGTAGGAAGAACTTTTGTTTTCTGAATATTCCGCTAGCGCCTGAATGCCACATCACGTACTTCCGGTGTGTATTTCAAAATAAATCGCAATGAATCACGTGTTTTTTTTTTAAAGGTGATTCATGCAGAGCTGCAACAAGTCACTGAGTACTGATACTTGTCACTTTATTAGGAACACCTGTGCAATTTAATTCAATCCAGTACAACAGCCACCTCACACAGGTGGGAGAAGAAAGCTTTGACCGGAGCTCGCAGACGCCTGTTCAGCTCCTGGGAGAATTAAAAAAACAATGAATCAACTCATCCCAAATAAAAACATTAAAAAAGATAGAATAAAAGAGTGAGAGAAGTTACCTGCGCTCGGCTCTGGAATGGCAACATGAGATATATGTATACTTTTATAATAGGAATATGACTAATATAATACAATAATTTAAATTATTACATGATTAGTTTAAACAAGTAATAATTCAAATTATTGTATTATATTAGTAATATTCCTATTATAAAAGTGACATCTACTTGCAATTAAAAAAAGGTGCAAGATTTCCCTTTACAAATATACATCAAGAAATGCTGCATGTTGAAATCCCCCCCCCCCCCTAGAGAACTATATATATATATATATATATATATATATATATATATATATATATATATATATATATATATATATATAAATAAACAAAGTGAAATCAATAACAATATTTATTAAATGATAAGGATTAACAATAACAATACATATAAAGTATATATATATGTATAAAGAATATAAGAATAAAGGGCAGTCATAGGGATGGGACTTCAGGCGCGATGAGGGCCAATTACAAGGATGGCTGATGACTGGTAATGGTGAGGTAAGGGGGAAGAGAGAGAGAGAGATAGAGTGGGTTAGTATTGCTATAAGTTTCATGATGGTTAGTATTAATAAGTGTATCAATGGTAATATATAGTGTTATACTATAGAGAGAAAAGGCAAGAGAGAGAGAGTTGAGAGAGAGGGGGAGAGAAGAGGGAGTTGAACGGCATGACAGAGAGAAAAGGTAAGAGGGGGAGTTGAGAGAGAGAGAGAGGGAGATACAATATGCACACTGAAGGCATGATGCCACCATAGGTTTGCAGAGAACTATATACAATATGTGCACTTGAAAGGGGTGGGGTGGTGGTGTGGGGTTGTGAGGGCCGCTGAAAACCAGTGTCCATCCTCACGCCATGGTCGTAACATTGGGCTAATGCCCTTTGAAAAGGACTGTTTTATTGAGCTTCTGTCGCATGTTGTTGCTCTGTAAGCTTAGTGTAGTTATTTTAGCGATGTGGTGTAGCCTTAGTTTAAAAAACAAGGACACAACTAGTGTTAGCAGCGTATGGTGGTGGCTGTCTATGCTATACTGCGTGTCGCTGATGTGCTCCCCGAGCACAAACACATCCTCTGACCCGATCCTCTTCCATACAAATGTACAAGACCTCTAGCAGTTTGATGGGCTGTAATCTTCTGAAACTAGCTGATGCCTGGCGAATGACCAACTCTGCTGCCCTGACGACCCTCACTGTGCCCTCTGATGGAATCACCAGGCCTCCATTGTTTCTTAAACACAGCAGGTGGTAGCTCTGGTCCTTGATGGCAGATGCAGCGTCTGTCACCAGGAAGGCACGACAGACATCACAGGACAGCTTCTTCAGAGCCCGTCTCAATACAAATCCTGAAATTTGGGTTAGTATAATATCATAACTTAAGTCCACAAGACCATCGAAGCGGACGGGAAGGTAGCTGTGGTCATGTACTAGGGCAGGAATGTCAGCAAACGGGGATGGAAGATCTTCTCCTCCTGCTACTGAGGACATATCTACAGCTGACAGGCTTGTAGAGGTGTCGATGACCGCTGGTAGGGACTCAGCCTCTGCATGTTTTCACAACTCCACAGCGGGCCATCAGCTTCCTAAAGATGTATTTGAACTGTCCGGCATTAGGATTGTTATTCCAGCCACCTTAAAAAAACACACAAGATATACGAGTATATTACACAGATATTCAATATATGCTTTAAAATGTTTTACCAAAAATGGAACAAAACAAAAACATATGGACCAACAAACTGAAAACAATACAAGCATTTGCTGAAACTTTGTGTCACTTAGTGTTGCGGTTGGTAAATATAAATTATGAAAAGCTACCGGATGTTGTTCTTGGCCCTTTTTTCTCTCCTCAAGGCATTACTCTTCTCCCGCTGCAGTTTCCTCACTCTCACTGAGGCTGCTTCAAGTTTGGCCTTTATAGCCTTAGGGCAAGCAGGCAATGCATACAAGTGGTCAGTGGCCTGCCGCCTCTCTCCAGTGGCTCCCTGTTGTTTTGGAAAAATATACAAATATATAAATAATAGTAATATGGAAATTAATAACTTACTTTTTCAACAATTCAATCTTCACTTTTGAATTCTGTGAGCCTGAATACATTTTTAGGTTCTCCAATTCTCCAACAGAAAACACAACAGCATACTTTTAAGAAATGGTATAGGCTTCTCCACTTATAAGGCGTTTGGTGGCTCTGGACAAAACTGTAATGTTGCCTACCCCTGGATGTAGTTTCAATGTTCACACATGTTTATTCATTCCAGTGTATGAGTGACAGAGAAAGGGAGATAGCCAGTGGTTTTCAAACTTACCATCTCAAATAATATTGGGGTCTTAGACTACTAACACCATCATAGACCTGGGTACCATCAAGATAAAGGATTTAATATAACAAGCCATATGATGTTCTCATTAGTTTGTGACATTCCACATGCAAATACTCACAACATCAGACATCAAGTCCATTGGCAGGTTGTCTTCCGCTCTTCTAGAAGTGGTTGAGCTTCTTGTTGCTATCGACTAAAATAAACATAAGTAAAGAAGTTTTGAGTGTCTAAAATGTGCTGTAATAAACAACACATCATATAACTTGCAGAAACAAAAACTAAAGTGTGACATTTAATCACATATTTATAGTGATATATCAATCTTATATACCTTAAATTATTGTTGGTCAATGATACACATACCCTTTGAAGATGAGCTGGAAAGTTGAAAATGGTTGGCACAACACCATCTTTAAGCCGGACAGTCTGCCCCGTACTGTCAAAGTCCTCACTCCTGAAGTGGTCACTGCAGAGCACGGTCCTCTCAGAGGCAGCAAAACCGTCCCTTCTTAGGGCAAGTTCCCACTTACGCTTCCTCTCTCCGGTTTTGGGAAACCTTGAAAAAGTGAGAAATGTACCCAGATCAGGCAGGGAGTTCCAGTCCTCTGAAATAATGCCAATGCGGAAGTAAGTTAAAACTGCATTCTATCAAAAGGCCACCAGGGGGCGACCGTTTTGGTGTCAAAAGGACTTCCGTCTCTATACAAGTCAATGGAGAATTCACCAACTTCTCACTTGATTTCTAACCTCAGTAAACGTTTTCAAAATGTGTTTATGGTCTCAATCGCTAGTTTAAAGCCTTCTTCAATGCAGTATGATGTTCATTTGGGACATTTTGGCCTCCCTGATTTTATATGTGAAGATAAAGCAGGGTATGCATTAGGGCGTGGCTACGTCGTGATTGACAGGTTGATTGGTTCACAGGTTCAGGAGGGCGCCTCATGCTCCTCCTGATGCCCATATAAGTAGAATCCGTGTTTTTATTTTTCCCGGCATGCACCGGAAATTTTCAAGATGGCGCTGCTCAGATCCGATACTATTGGCCTCCGAGCAACAGTCCACAAACCAATGGGTGACGTCACGGATGTTACGTCCATTTCTTATATACAGTCTATGACCCAGATATATAAATTATTGTCAACATTTTCAATCCGTATTTAAGATTAACAACACTAAAAACAATGAAAAGGTTTCCAAAATGTCATTCAGTGATTGTGTTAACAAACATATTCTAAAAAGCTTTGTGTCAACAACAATAACATGACCTGTATTGTACATACTTCCACTAAGTAACTAACGATTATCCTAATATAAGTCATAATATTGTAATATCCTACTTGTGAAAGGTGATCCCCTTGTTTCTCAGTTCGAGACAACGCCGATTAGCGCATCCGTAGGCTGCACAAGAGTCTGGCATCTTCAATTGTCAAGTCAGCAATTTCCTGTAGAATTCATAATATAAGATGTTTTTAACAAACCAACCCGATTGGAAATCATGTGCAACGTCAGTTTAATCATGTTCAACTTAAGTCTAAGAGCAAGAAAGAGCAATTCTGTCTCTCCCATCGATGTAAAATTAACGAGTAGCTAGTAGCTGCACGATTAAGTCGTTTTTCGAAGAGAAAAGCTGCAATTTCAACATGTTTAAGCATCCAGAATTATAACCACGTTAATAACGTTTGTAAGAAACCAAACCGTTTGTAAATCCGTCAAGATTTCAGCGAGATAAGAGTAATAGCGTTTGTGCAGATCACTGATTTACCTCAGGTAACACCAGAAAGCTGGTTGTTAGTGCCCGTGTTACAAATCAACTGGTTTCCACGTTAACTGGTTACCTTTGTTTTATAAAAGTTGGGCCTCTCTCACTGTGACTGCACATGTTTCGATCACGGAGAGAAAACGTAGCTGACCTCGCGTATGCCTGAATGTACTTCCATAAATATCTGATGATCTCCCGCTCCACCTGGTTAATCCAAGCATGATGCTTCATGTTGTGATGTACAATTGTGGGACCCGAAATACTGGTCACCATATTCTGTATAAATGTCTAAATAAAAAGAAATAAATAAAAAGTCACCCGACACGGGATTTGAACCGAGTGTGTCACCAACTGCAAAACCATTACAGCGTAGTGTTTAACCATTACGCCACGCAATTACACTCATCAGATGTCACAAGGTGATATAACAACTGTTGAAGTAAAAATGAAAACACCACAGCCAAATTAACTTGTGACCACTGTTACTGCAATGATAGCCACCTTACAGGTCCAGCTTGTTGCACCTCTGAAAAACATTTCACGATGATAAAAGATCACGTCTGGTAAAGGTGGTCGAGGAAAATCACGCATTTGATGTTTTGGACACGTTTACGTCCGTTTGTTGTAAATCAAGCAACAGTGTGTAAAATAAATAAATGTGTGACGCTACCCCATGTGACCGTTACAGAGCAACGACGTCTGTTTTTAAGGCTTTAGTTATTCATCCCTTTTTTCATTTTATTTTATGTATTATTATTAGTAGTAGTATTCTTTAAAATGTATCCCAAATGATAACAATCCAATTTGTAATGAATGTCCTTTTTATTACATGAATGAAAATCACTGCTTGGATGTGATGATGGTAAAGGTGAGAGCACAAGTAACAACATTGTTTTTAATGTCACAGAAGTCTTGCACATTGTACCACATTCAGTTTGAAGAGAAGACAAGATCCATTTTGTTCAACAGTTAACAAAGTTATTGCCAAGATCCGGGAACAGAGTAAATAATAACGATACAGACATAATATACTGTTATGCCCAGTCCCAATCATCCCCAAGTCCCAAAGCAAGCTCAATGAGATATAAAGAAATATATAACATGCAGCTACCACGCAGGGTGCCAACCTGCTCATCAGGACATACACTGTTGGCATAGCCATCAGCGGCAATCAGAGTTAGGTATCTTGCCCAAGGACACATCAATATGAAGAATTGAGGAGCCGGGAATCGAAGCACCAATCTTCCAATTGGTGGACGACCGCTGTACTTCCTGACCCACAATCCGCCCCAACAAAGGTCAACTGCTAGATTTGAAACACAGATGTTGGTGTTGATGTGGGTTAAGACTACTGGGGCACTCCTTGTTTTTTAGGAAATATAATTTTTTTATAAAATAATTAATGTTTCAAGAAATATATTTTTATAAGATAATTGAGGTTTAAAAAAACCCATGGTAAATAGACTGTACTTATAAAGCGCTTTTCTAGTCGTTAACACCACTCAAAGCACTATTACACTACATGTCACATTCACACATATTCATACACTGATGACAGGAGCTACCACACAGGGTGCCAACCTGCTCATCAGGACAAAACTAACATTCCTACACTGTTGGCATAGCCATCAGGGACAATCAGAGTTTCTTGCCCAAGGAGGAATTGAACTACCCATCTTCCAATTGGTGGACGATCGCTCTACCTCCTGAACAACATAACATAGTAAATGGACTCTATTTATGAAGCGCTTTTCTAGTCTTTATGACCACTCAAAGTGCTTTTATACTACATGTCACATTTACATACACTGATGACAGGAGCTACCACACAGGGTGCCAACCTGCTCATCAGGACAAAACTAACATTCCTACACTGTTGGCATAGCCATCAGGTGCAATCAAAGTTAAGTATCTTGCCCAAGGAGGAATTGAACTACCCATCTTCCAATTGGTGAACGACCGCTCTACCTCCTGAACAACATAACATAGTAAATGGACTGTACTTATAAAGCTCTTTTCTAGTCTTTATGATTTCTCAAAGTGCTTTTACACTACATGTCACATTCACACATATTCATACACTGATGACAGGAGCTACCACACAGGGTGCCGACCTGCTCATCAGGACAAAACTAACATTCCTACACTGTTGGCATAGCCATCAGGGGCAATCAAAGTTAAGTATCTTGCCCAAGGAGGAATTGAACTACCCATCTTCCAATTGGTGGACGACCGCTCTACCTCCTGACCCACATAACATCATAAATGGACTATACTTATAAAGCGCTTTTATAGTCTTTATGACCACTCAAAGTGCTTTTATACTACCTGTCACATTCACATACACTGATGACAGGAGCTACCACACAGGGTGCCAACCTGCTCATCAGGACAAAACTAACATTCCTACACTGTTGGCATAGCCATCAGGGACAATCAGAGTTAAGTATCTTGCCCAAGGAGGAATCAAACTACCCATCTTCCAATTGGTGGACGACCGCTCTACCTCCTGAACAACATAACATAGTAAATGGACTATACTTATAAAGCGCTTTTATAGTCTTTATGACCACTCAAAGTGCTTTTATACTACCTGTCACATTTACATACACTGAGGACAGGAGCTACCACACAGGGTGCCAACCTGCTCATCAGGACAAAACTAACATTCCTACACTGTTGGCATAGCCATCAGGGACAATCAGAGTTAAGTATCTTGCCCAAGGAGGAATTGAACTACCCATCTTCCAATTGGTGGACGACTGCTCTACCTCCTGAACAACATAACATAGTAAATGGACTGTACTTATAAAGCTCTTTTCTAGTCTTTATGACCACTCAAAGTGCTTTTATACTACCTGTCACATTCACACATATTCATACAATGATGACAGGAGCGACCACACAGGGTGCCGACCTGCTCATCAGGACAAAACTAACATCCCTACACTGTTGGCATAGCCGTCAGGTGCAATCAGAGTTAAGTTTACCTTGCCCTATTTTTGGAATTTTTTTTTATAAGATAATTGAGGTTTAGAAAAAACAACTATGATCAAGTCCATGTATATTTCAACTCAACAAACTTTAGACCTAAATGAAATTTTACATTGAGCTTAAATATTGCTGCGTTGAAATCTGAATTTTTTTGATCTTTAATATATTCGATGTGACTGTAGTCGACCATTTCTTCCCATGCCTTGGTCAAAATGTCACGAATCTGATTGAATTCTTGATGAACGCTGAATGTAGAAATAATTTCCCTCCCACGTTCTAAATGCTCTTGTTTCAGATAGAGAGAAGAATTTTTTGCTCGTTTAATAAGTTTATCCAGAAAACCTCTGGTTTTCATCTTTAAACGATCTTTAAATTCTTCAGGTTCTTTGGATATTTCATTTATTACCTTATAAAAAAATTCTGGTAACTTTTTATGGTACAATTTAAATTTGTCTTTGAATTTGTTGAAATATGAGTAAAAATCCCTGAGGAGACTTGAGATTTCATAAGAAATCCAATATTTTGTGAACCCCACAGTGGTATCAATTCCATATTGATTGTACCACTGCAGTGCACTCTTTGAAAGCTGAATAAAACAACACTTAATGTTGTCTTCCTTTCTTTCTAAACATGGACTGTAGAATGTATAAATAAAAATATGTTTCACTTGAGATCCATAGATCAGTAGAAACTTATTAAGACTGTGAATTAAAATGACCTCAGAGTGAACTGTACAGTTTCTGTTCTCATTTTGCTTATGAGGATAAACCCTTTTTGAAATCATTGCTTCACCGTTTTTCATGAGGACAACAGCAAATCCAAATTGAGTTTTACCTTCTTGACCTCGGCCAAGCTCATCTTTCAGAAATGACTCCAACCATTCTACTTTATATAATGAAACACTATTTAAAGCTGAAGGGAGTTTTAGTTCTGAGAAACAAGCTTTTAAATTCTCACTACTATTTTGTATATTAGTGTTTGGAAAAGAAGTAACCGTTGGTTCGATGAAAAGTTTCAAAATTACTGGGATTATTTCTTTTCTAATATATCTAAAGTCCTCCTGCAGCTGCTGGTACACCAGCTGGTGGTCCACATGCTGCTGGTCTTCTACCCTGAAAAAGGAAAAATCTTCAATTCACAGGTTAAATGATACACTAAACATTATGTCATTTATTTATTCAAATGTAAGATTCTATACATACATGAAGCTGTACAGCTCTAAACAGCTAATGTATTGTTAATGGTTGGATTGAAATCTATGGTAATTGTGCTTTGTGGTGGTGAGTTGGAAAATATTTCTTATATCCTCTCCCCTTTTTTGAATCAGCATCTGACAGTATCAACGAGTCACAGCTGTTGATTTTGACTGCATTGAAACTGTGCTTGTAAAATTCATATAATCTGCTGTTTTCAATATATCTATTTCAAGGCTAAGAACAAATATGAGGTATTCCATGTTTGCAGTGTGATTTTCTGTTTAATACTTACAGTACTTCGGTCCCTGCAGTCCTGTAAGGACTGAAACAGCCGACAGGAGAAGCATTATCCTGCACACAGGAGCAGAGGATCGACGGAAGATTGACGAAGGATCCACTTGGCAACTTGGAAGATTTTACAAGGAGATCTGCAGGTGGTAATGACAAACTTTGATGGAAATAAGCTTTCAAATTATTAAGTTTTGGTGAACTGTTTATTTAATTGTAATATTGTGTTTGCAATAACTTCAAGTTAAGCCCCTTTCCAACATTATTAAACATCATTAAACTGTACAAATTGTGAATGCAGACATGTAGAACCAGTCAAAAGTTGTTCTCATTTGAGTGAATGGGAACTTGTTTCCAAATCTTTGAATTATACTGTATTTGACTTTGCAGTATGTACAGTAGATCTGACACACAGAACGTACATGAAGTGATATAACTGCTCTGGTAGGTAAGAAAGGAGCAAGCTCTCTCAAGTTCTCTTTTGTTATTCGTTATTTGTTATTCTTTATACAGTTTCATCTCCCCTTCTCTCTGTCTTCTTCCATTGGTTGATTCTGCTCCCAATCAAAGGTGTCTGCCCTCCTATTGGCTAGTTTTAAGGCTGGCCCAATTCAGTCACCCACATTACTTCCTCAAATGTACCTTTAATGAATGTGCAGTAGACCTCTGGGTGTGTCTTCTTCTGGATGAACTCCTGAAGCAGCCTCACGCCAGTAGACTGTCTATGCGGTGATAAACTGAAGAAGGAGATACATTTCATTAACCAATATTATTTGACTAACAGCATAATGACTTGAATTCTTTATTGGGGAACACATGTTTTTAAAGCATCAGTAAATAACTTTTAACTAAAAATAAAGCCCTTACTTATGTATAAATCCCTTATAAAGGGTGCCTTATCAGAAATGTTTATTAAAAAAATTCAACAGTAGTGTCTCTTTCCAGAATCAGTGATCCTGTAACGTTGGGTAACCAATTTGACTATTAAGGGAAGGATGGATAACAAACTGGAGGCCCCAGCAGCTCAGGTTTACACCACATAGTTTGATTAATGGCAAATATGATATAAAAAGAAAATGGCACAAGTACAAACTATAGAAACTTCAGGTATATTGTGAAATCACTAAATTGGGAAAGACCAAAATGCCATTCAGTGCTCAGGATCTGAGTCAGCCAGGAATGTGAGTCACACATGTACGAGTGTGTCCGCCATGTTGGATAGCTATGTAGAGCAACACTTCCGGGATCAACCACACCTTTGCATTTTTATCAAATAACTCACGCTGTTAACAATTATGTTAACAGTCAGATTGTGTCGTGACGAAAAGGTAACCAACAACTGACTTTTGACCAGGGTCTCCTTGGAGGTAAATCAGGCCAAGACTGCATAAAACTATGTGATGGGAACAAGTGAGAAAGTCTGTTTTCTGTAATGTGAGTGAAGCAAAGTTGAAGAGACTTACAATATTAAGAAGGAGCTGAGCCCTATGAGTCTTTCTGGTTGGATGTTGGGATCATCTCCATCAACACTCCAGAAGAACACCTTCAGGTAGTCATTGTACTCCTCTTGGCCTTGTTTGGTTATTTTTTGGGAAATACATTTTGATCTGTAAAAAAAAAAAAAGTCAGATGTCAGAATCTGTAGATGTCAGATTGTGTCATGACACGGCGCTGTCCTACTGGTTTTTCCATACTTAGCTGTCCAAGATGGCGGATGCACTCGCACATATACGACTGACATGACAGCAGAAAACCCCACAAGAAAAATAACAGAATAAAGCATTTAACTCATGATTAGTGACAGAGCAGTTACCTTGGGGTTGAAGTTTCTATAAACTTCTTTGGTTCTCCCGTAAGAGCTGCTGGTCCCTGAGAATGAACAACAACAGGATTATTAATCCTTACTTCTTGTTTATGTTACTTATACACTGATCAGACTGGTTGGAGTCTCAACGTCTTGCCAAATGACACTACATAAGCACACATGGTTGTTGAGGGAGATTTTATCTGCTCTCAGAAAACTGCAGCCAAACATTTCTTAACAGGTTTTGATCCAGATCTCACAGACCGATAATAATTCAAATGACTGGTATCTGAATTAACTAAGGACTTATTAAATTAAATGTTTACAATAGAGACATCAATGAGACTAAACTGAGGTTGAACCGTAGAAAGCAGTTTACAGCCTTCTATTGGTCGATTCTGCTGCCAATCAAAGGTGTCTGCGCTCCTATTGGCTAGTTTTAAGGTTCAGTCACCCACATCACTTCCTCACACGTACCGTTAATGAATAGCCAGCAGACATCTGGGTTTTTTTCCAAGAAGAAAACACATGTCTGGGTATCCCCCTGAACCAAGTCAGAGTGTCTGTTTGGAGATAAATTGAAAAAGGAGATTTCATTAACCAATAATGTGATCAACAGCATAATGACTTTAATTCTTTAATGGGACTTAAAATGTGAATTAAAACATTTTCTCACTGTACCTTGCAACCCAAAACTTCAATCAATAAATCAGCATCAATAAATATTTTTTAAACATTATTAAATTAAGTCCCCGCCAATAGTGAAATGAAACCAATTACAGTATTAACTTTCCACTACACAGTTCCAGCACGACTCGCCTTGCCTCGGTACGGTTCCTTTTCCATTACAAAAAAGTACCTCCTCAACGTGGGCGGGGTCGTCATAGCACGGCTCCGCGAAACTGCTGTGACTTCGTTTTATACGCGACACAAAACACATAAACAATGGAGGACATGGAGGCGATGGTGTACTTGCTGCTGTTTGAGGCTTTCTGTCTCACACAAAGCAAGAAATCTTCTGACCAGTCAGCGGCCAGCAGTGTGTCGATGTCACATTTTAATACCGGCTCGGCTCGCTTGGAACCTCACCAGAGCAGGTACTAAAAAAAGTACCAGGTACCAGGTACTTTCCCTAGTGGAAACGCAAAAAGAACCGAGGCGAGTCGAGGCGAGTCGTGCTGGAACTGTGTCGTGGAAAAGCGCCATAAGGCTGGGTTATAAACTGGAGGCCCCAACAGCTCAGGTTTACACCACATAGTTTGATTAATCGCAAGTTTGATATAAAACAATTAATGAATCATCACAATAGTTGGCGGTCAGATTGTGTCGTGACGAAAAGGTAACCAAATCAGGCTAAGACTGCTGAAAACTATGTGATGGGAACAAGTGAGAAAGTCTGTTTTCTGTATTGTGAGTGAAGCAAAGTCGCAGAGACTTACAAGATTTCCCAAAAGCTGAATTTTTTTCGAAAAGGAAAATTTCCACTCCAAGGCACCACCTCATGGTGATCGCCGCCTTCTTGACCATGTTCAGTCATTTCTTTGAAGTTTCTTTCATTCTGTAAAAAAGGAGTCATAAAGGTTTAGATTGGTGCTCTCTTTGAGAAATCACTGTCAAAGACATCAAGTCAATTATTAAACTCTGAGGACGCTGTGCCAGACCCAAATCCAGTTTGACAACTTGCATATTTTTAAACTGTATTTGATTCGCTATCAATTGAATTGGCCATGGGCTGTTCTTTTCTGGGGGTTTTCTGCTGTGTCATTGCATCTTCCGCCATTTTGGGCAGCCACTTATGCACGTACGCAGAATATGTTGCAGCGTACGTGCATACGTTGCTGCCCGAAATGGCGGATGCTCTCACATGTCATCGACTGACGCAATGACACAGCAGCAAACCCCAAGAAAAATAACAGGATATGGTCCATTCAATTGACAAGTTAAAGGCACACTAAAATCTAAAATCTATATCTCTTCCAATAAAGAATGAAAAAAACAGTGGTTGTTCCTCTGGGAGAGTCTTTTTTTTAAAAACTTGCTCGACTGGAAGACCGTCTTCAGTCGGCGACATGACTGGAATCTATATCTATTCATTATTGTATTAAAGGGACTAAAAACCTAATCTCTGTTCTGATTGAGCACCCATCGGTAAAGACAAACTCTTATCACATTAACAGGAAGAAACTTTAAGCAGCATCAGGCTCTAGTCATTGACCACGTGGCTGATGTGCTGAAGTAATGGCTTAAGTAATCTAAGCTCCAATTTAAGTAAAACTAAGTTTTAGTCCCTCACTAAACACAAGAAATGTAACAAATAACATAGTTTTAACAATTATGTAACAAATCTTTAATTTACTACTCTGGACTAAAGAAGAGCACCTACCTCGAATGATGTCTGGACGATGTGTACCAGGAAGTCAGGTGGAGGAGCTTTTATCCCCGCGGACTCCACCTTTGCTTGCGTCATTGTGGTAGACAGGTATTTTTCTCATACCATACTACCAACTCTGTTTTGATTATAATGTAAATATATTCCTTTTGTCTCCTGCTGCCATCACTCTTTATTACTTTTTTGTACAATATAAAAAAGAGTGCAAAACCATCTGCAGAACTCTCAAAAACTTCAACAGATAACCTTTAACATGTTAACTTATAATGTGCTTTAGTAGAGCAGACTTCCAAATGTTCAATAAATTAGTACAAATTGGTTTAAACTTGCAACTTTTGTGGACACTTTTGTATTTCCTGTCATACTTTGGGAACATTTGATTGTAATTTCGATCTTCGGCTCAAGTTCATCCACCACCGACAAGCAGGTATCGTCTTCCTCTTGACCTTGTTTGGTCATATCTTTGAGTTCTTTGAAGGGTCTTTCTATCTATAAAAAAGGTGTCATAACTGATTACATTGGTGTTCTCAATTGTCAATTGTCCAACTCTGTAGACGCTGTGACAGTATGTTGTCAAACTGGATTTGGGTGAGTCACAGTCGATGCACTTACACGCGATCGACTAACTTAACGAAAATGGAAAACCCCTATACCTCATTTGATGTAAAGACGATGTGTTCCCGGAAGAGAGGTTGAGGAACTCACCTTCCACATCAAAAAACTCAACTTCATCCATTTACAGTATGCAATCAGCCTGTAGTTTGTTGACTTACTGGTGTCCTTCTCAGGTTTCTTTATCAAAATAATGTTCCTCCCTCCACCTCTCTGGCACAACTTCTTGAACTACTTCATACTTTCATCTCTCCCTGTGGTATGGTGGCTTGGTGGTAAGAATGGGTTTGATACCTGGCCAAAAACATGTAAGTCAGGTTAATCCACCTGTCAGTGCCAGTGACCAAGGTACTGACAAAGAACTGGAGTTGGTCCTTGGGTGCTGTATAGTAGCTGCCCACTGCTCCTAATACTTAAGACAGGTTAAATGCACAGGCTGAATTTCACTGTACAACCGTATGTGTGACAAATAAAGTACATTTTCCCTGGTGCAGGCTTCCCATTGTCTTTAGCCAGTTCCTTTGTTTCCCATGTTAAATAGTACATTTGGTTCATCCTCAGTGTTTTCCTTTCTCTGTAGTGCCACCTCTCTCTCCAAACTATTGGAAGTGTGTACAGTCTCCCTAAAAAGTCATTCAAAGTACTCGCTAAGACCAAGAAAGTGGATCACATTAGTCCAGTTCTCACATCTTTACACTGACTTTAAAATACTGCTATTGGTTTATAGATGGTTTAGAGCCAAAATACATTTCTGATTTGCTGCTACCTCTCAGGTAGTCTGGGACAGGCCTCCACCGACAGTTGGAAGTCTGTTCCAACTGTCAGTGGTTTGGATGTTTTTGTAATAACTGCAGTTAATGTAATTAATTAGATACCGCCAAATTGAATAGTATTACATAAAGATAAAGATATGCTTGAAATGAATATGCTTTATAACTTTAAACTGTAATAATGAAGATTTTAATGCAGATTTGTTTGCCTTTATTGGTGTATTACAGCCGTCTGTAGATCAGTGGAAGAGTGTGAAACTATCTGCAGAACTCGTCAAAAACTTCAACAGGGAACCTTTAACATATCAGCTCATAATGTGTTTTAGTAGAGCAGACTTCCAAATGTTCAATACATTAGTACAAATGTGTTTAAACTTGCAACTTTTGTGGGCACATTTCTATTTCCTGTCATACTTTGGGAACACTTGATTGTAATTTTAATTCAAAATGTTTAATGATCACATCCAGACACATTTTAATCATAAAATACTCATTTGTCATTTTTAAACATCTACAGGTACATTTTTCATTATTTTAATTTAGGCATGCAGCAGTTAAATCATTGTATATATATATTAAAGACTAGAGCTCATTATCATGCAGGTATTACATCATGAAACAAAAATGCTAAAACAACTGGATGAAGTCAGCAGAGTCTATTTTACTGTGATTAGTGCAGTGTGAACATGTACACTTTTAACACACTCCGATTTCTCTCACAGCTTTATACAAATATATGAATGAGAGAAACACAGATAGATCAGCACACAGCAGAGAAGGTGCAGTATATTCCCCAGTGATCACTGGTGTAACGGCCACAGTCGAGCATCTCCATCCCCGTTAAGGACATGTGGTCGGGGTTCAGCTGCAGAGCTCCGTCACTGCTCGCCTGCCGCAGGTAGAGCCGGTCGAAACGGAGGCGACACTTGAACCGGATCCCTTTGTTGGTGTTGGTCTGGGTGTCCCATGTGTAGCGGCAGGCCTCCTGCTCTCCCAGCTGCTCCCACACATCATTCACACTGCTGGGAAGGCCCACTTTGGCCACCTGAGGCAAGAAAAGGCAGAAATGAGAGAAGAGGTCACCTATGATGAAGATATTCCTTCATTAGTCCCACAATCGGGAAATTTGCAATTAGATGGATACAAAGAATGAAATGACAGGAAAAGCCAGAGAGACATTGACAATTTACATCCTCACTTCATGCATTCATATGGACAGCTTCTTCCTGCTGCAGATTTTGGATGAAAAAAAGACAAACCTCATAATCCCTCAGATTGGTGTCTCCTCCAAACAGCACAATGACATCATCAGGCGCCTCTCTCATCCTCTTCATCACCAGTCGCAGCTGTCTCATCCGCTCTACTGAATTGTCCTTGCAGCTCTCGAAGTGAGACGTCATCAGGTGAAGCTTCTGGCCTTCGAACAGCACCTGATTTGGAAAGAGACGCATGTTTACATCAATGCCCCAAAGAGGAAGCTCCTTTTGTGTGTGTGTGTGTGTGTGTGTGTGTGTGTGTTTGTGTGTGTCTGTGTGTGTGTGTGTGTTTGATGTCTGCACACCAACCTGAGCGATAAGCAGGTTACGCAGCATCTGAGAGGCCGGATATGAGACTATTTCACTGTCCAGGAGTGTGATTCGTGACTTCTTCAGCATCATTCCAGTGAAGTAATGCTCCTTACCAGCTGATCAGGGATAGCAACCATTAATAAAGGCTTTTAATTAAGTGTTATAAACCTTTTTTATAAAGAGTGACTTATAAGAAAAATGTCAATTTACCTTACTTTACCCTAGTTTAAGATCCTGAGAGACAAACTGTCAACCTTTCGTTCATTTAGAATATTTTAGGATGATTTTTGTTTGCTGAAAACTTTACAGTCAGTGCTGGAAAGTAAGTAAATTTCCTTTTGATGCTACTTTATACAACCACTTCACTACATTAATTTGACAGCTGTTGTTACTTTCCAGGTCAATATTGTATCCGTCCATCCATCCATCCATCCCCGAGCTACTACCTTATCGTGGTGAAGGGGTTTGCATGTCCCAATGACCCCGGGAGCTCAGTTGTCTGGGGCTTTATGCCCCTGGTAGGGCCACCCATGTCAAACAGGTCCGGGGGAAGGGACCAGACAAAGCGTAGCTCACAAGACCCCTTATGATGAGTGAAACATATGGTCCTCTGTTTCCCTTGCCCGGATGGCGAGCGCCTGGTGGCCGGGCCTACACCCATGGGGCCCGGCCGGGCACAGTCCGAAGAGAAAACATGGAACCCCTTTCCAGTGGACCCACCACCCGTAGGAGGGGCCAAAGGGGTCGGGTGCAATGTGAGCTGGGCAGCAGCCGAAGGCGGGGACCTTGGCGGTCCGACCCTCGGCTGCAGAAGCTAGCTTTAGGGACGTGGAATGTCACCTCTCTTGCGGGGAAGGAGCCTGAGCTGGTGCGCGAGGTTGAGAAGTTCCGTCTAGATATAGCTGGCCTCACCTCGACGCATTCTCGAGAGGGGTTGGACTCTCGTCCACTCTGGAGTTGAAGCTAGTGAGAGGCTGGGAACGTCTGGCAGAGTCTCCTGTCAGAGAGAGTTTAACTCCCAACTCAGGGAGAGCTTTGACCATGTACCGGGGAAGGCAGGGGACATTGAGTCAGAGTGGGCCATGTTCCGTGCCTCCATTGTCGGGGCGGCCGACCGTTGCTGTGGCCGTAAGGTGGTCGGTGCCTGGATTGGCAGACTGGGGTGGTGGTCCCTCTCTTTAAGAAGGGGGGACCGGAGGGTGTGTTCCAACTATAGGGGGATTACACTCCTCAGCCTGCCTGGTAAGGTCTATTCGGGGGTACTGGAGAGGAGGGTCCGTCGGATAGTCGAACCTCGGATTCAGGAGGAGCAATGTGGTTTTCGTCCGGGTCATGGAACTGTGGACCAGCTCTACACTCTCTGAAGGATCATTGAGGGTGCATGGGAGTTTGCCCAACCAGTCCACATGTGTTTTGTGGACTTGGAGAAGGCATTCGACCGTGTTCCTCGGGGAGTCCTGTGGGGGGTTCTCCGGGAGTACGGGGTATCGGGGTATCGGACCCCCTGATACGAGCTGTCCGTTCCCTGTACGACCGGTGTCAGAGCTTGGTCCGCATAGCCGGTAGTAAGTCGGACTTGTTTCCGGTGGGGGTTGGACTCCCCCAGGGCTGCCCTCTGTCACCGATCCTGTTCATAATCTTTATGGACAGGATTTCTAGGCACAGCCAGGGCGTTGAGGGGTTCCGGTTTGGTGACTTCAGGATTGGGTCACTGCTCTTTGCAGATGATGTGGTCCTGTTGGCTTCATCAGACCGTGACCTCCAACTCTCACTTGATCGGTTCACCACCGAGTGTGAAGCGGCCGGGATGAGAATCAGCACCTCCAAATCCGAGTCCATGGTCCTCAGCCGGAAAAGGGTGGAGTGCACCCTCCGGGTCGGGGATGAGATCCTGCCCCAAGTGGAGGAGTTCAAGAACCTCGGGATCTTGTTCACGAGTGAGGGAAGGATGGAGTAGGAGATCGACAGGCGGATCGGTGCGGCGTCTGCAGTAATGCGGGCTCTGCACAGATCCGTCGTGGTGAAGAGAGAGCTGAGCCGAAAGGCGAAGCTCTCGATTTACCAGTCGATCTTCGTTCCTACCCTCACCTATGGTTATGAGCTTTGGGTAGTGACCGAAAGAACGAGATCGCGGGTACAAGCGGCCGAAATTAGCTTTTTCCGTAGGGTGGCTGGGCTCTCCCTGAGAGATAGGGTGAGAAGCTCGGTCATCCGGGAGGAGCTTGGAGTAGACCCGCTGCTCCTCCGCGTTGAGAGGAGCCAGATGAGGTGGCTCGGGCATCTAGTTAGGATGCCTCCCGAAGGATACCCCGGGGAAGACCCAGGACACGCTGGAGAGACTATGTCTCTCGGCTGGCCTGGGAACGCTTCGGGATCCCCCGGGAAGAGCTGGACGAAGTGGCTGGGGAGAGGGAAGTCTGGGTTTCCCTGCTTAGGCTGAAGTCCCCGCGGCCCGACCCCGGATAAAGCGGCAAGAAGATGGCTGGATGGATGGATGGTTTCAATGTTTTAAAGTTGAGATGAAATGAAAAAAATGCTTTTTAACCCTTTTAAATCCCATATTGTGCACCTATTTAACAATATATGCCAAAAAAAAACCTTACATCAAAATCCAATCATGCTTTGCTCCTGTAAAACAAAATATGACGAGCACTGTAATCATTCCTCCTGTTCATACTGACCATTAGAAGATCCCTTCATAATAAACTCACTATGGAAGTGATGGAGGACTAAACCCACAGTCCTACTTCTGTGTAAAAGCTAATATTGGGGGATCTTTTAATAGTCAGTATGAACATGGAGGAATGATTATGTATCACGTACCTTCAATGAACATGTAGTCGATAGCGAACCGTTTCTTCAAGAAGCGAACGTATGGCTGGATGAGCTCCTGAAGTAACACAACGTCCGGAGAGTGTCTGTTACAAAATAGTCAAGAGGAAAGATTTCAGAAGTTATTTCAGTAACAGAATAATGTGAGTTAAACTAAAAAAACTACATTTTCTCAATTTACCTCTACATTAACCATCACAGTAATTGCTGATTAATAATCTATAAGATAAGATAAGATATAAATGTTTTGTTTTTTTATTCCACTTTGGGAGAAACTTCAAATTGATACGACAGTACAGTGGAAAGAATAGCAGCGTAAGGGTGAAAGTGATAAAATAAAATAAAATAAAATAAAATTAAATTAAAAAAAATAAAAATAAGATAAAATACATTAAATTATATTAAATAAATAAAAAATACAATGAAATAAAAATAACATAATATAAAATAAAATAAAAATAGAAATTAAATTACATTAAATTAAATTAAAAATAAAACAAAATAAAATACAATAAAATAACAATATAAAATAAAAATAACACAAAATAAAATAAAATAAAATAAAATAAAATAAAATAAAATAAAATAAAATAAAATAAAATAAAATAAAATAAAATAAAATAAAAATAACAATATAAAATAAAAATAACACAAAATAAAATAAAATAAAATAAAATAACAATATAAAATAAAATAAAATAAAATAAAATAAAATAAAATACTATAAAATACTACATACAGTAAACTGGATCTCTCTGTAAATAAATCTCCAATATATACAAATGTGCAATATGCAGAAGTTCTTGAGATTGAGCTCATATGAACACTAATAAATAATCCATTACATTTCCTAGAATCAGTGTCCTGTTACTTTGGGTCACTCACAAATCTGGGGAAAACTAAACTGAAACTAAATCCCACGACCGCACAGCAGTGAGTGAGAGACAAAGCATGAAGCACAGCTGCAGCACTGAGTTATAACAGCAGAAGTTTACGATGTTAAGCAGGAGCAGAGGCCTCTCGCTCTCTCTGGCTGCATCTCTCCATCCAGTCCGTCCACATTAAAGCTGATCAGCTTCAGGTGGTCGACGTCCTCCTCTGGCTGCTTATTTTTAGATTCTGCTGATTCATCACTGACCTGGGAGGAAGCCTGACTTTCCCCGCCAACATGTGCACTAAAGAAATGCAGCAGTAGATAGATTTTAAGGTAAACAGCAGTGGATTACAACATTAAATTGCACCATATGTGTCAGATAAGAGCCTTACCTGCTTACTGGAGGGCTCTCCTCACTTTCATGTCTGTTGCTTTCTCTTTCTGGGGACTCTTCTGCAGCACACACTCCCTCCATGTTAGTTTTAAAGTCAGTTTTCAAGCTTTAAATACAACAAGTAAGGCGGAAATATACCTATGACCCTTCCGAAAATTGTGTGAGTCACATTAACATGATTCATAACCAGTTTGGACACTCCTCCAGCCACAAACATCACATGACTTTTTATGATGTAGCAGTGAACACTGATGGCTCTAATGGTTATACAATAAACCCCACAGTTCCATAAAGCTCTGCTCATTTTCACTTTACATAAAATAACATTTAAATCATTATTGCTATGTTATATTTTCATATTTTCATGTCTTAGGTAAAACATGACATGATAATGTGTGATAGGAGATGTTTTTTCTCCTAAAATGAGTGGTGTAAAAGCTAAAAAAAAATACACTCTCTCTGCTTTCTGAAACATTAATCAAGGTTTAATCACATTATTGATCAGTCAGATCCACTATTGATGCAGCGGAACCTTTGAGATGTGCTTTTGTTTGACGTCGGTGTCGCATCGGCGATGCCTGACAGCCATCATCCATGGGACCAAACCTAGTATTTGTGAAATAACTGAAGGTAATTTTATTTTTATTAGTTAAATGCAGCCGAATTAAAGAGTATAACCTACTCTTAAATATACATGTTAATTAATATCCTATACCTTTAGTATTTCTTTGTTTATAACCAGGTTAAACATTAAATTGACGGATTTATAAATGAAGTTTGGTTTGATATAAATATCTTTGGTGTCTGGTTGCACAATAATCTCAGTTTTAAGCATCACATTAACACTTTATTGGAACACTCAGCCTTAAGATTTATAATAAAAATACAGTACTCATGTCCAGGTGAATTAAATATATCCATATATACAAACATGCAAACACACAATATACATCAATATATTAATATACTAATTATATATATACACACACTTATATTAATATACATATAAACATACTGCACATCTATATACATACATATACACAAATACGTGATAAAATAAACATAGGATACAATCAAATATCGCGTCCTTAAATGATAAGTAAGTTATGTCAAGTGATGTTTCACTAATTGTTTGTTTGACTATAACCTGTTTATTGATTTATGTAAATTTGACGGCATTTATATAATTTAAACGGCAGTTTCAATTACACTGAAAAATACCAAACAAACATTATTTAACTAAAAAAAAGCCTCGTTATAAGACTGATATTTAACTGATTTCTTCTATAAATTCCCCTCAAAATCTACCTGACAAATAACATTATAATATATAATATAATAATGTTAATAATGTCATTTAAATGTGTGTTTAACCCTCCTGTTGTCCTCGAGTCAAGGAAGGAAGGGAGGAAGAAGGAAGGAAGGAAGGGAGGGAGGAAGAAAGGATGGAAGGGAGGAAGAAGGAAGGAAAGGAGGGAGGAAAGAAGGAAAGGAAGGGAGGAAGGAAGGAAGGAAAGAAGTCAGGAAGGTAGGAATAAGGGAAGAAGGAAGGAAGGAGGGAGGAAAGGAACAGAGGAAGGGAGGAAGGAAGGAAGGAAAGAAGGACAGAGGAAAGAAGGAAGGTAGGGGGAGGAAAGAAAGAGAGAAGGAGGAAGGGAGGAAGAAGTAAGGAAGGGAGGAAGAAGGATGGAAGGGAGGAAGAAGGAAGGAAGGAGGGAGGAAAGAAGGAAGGAGGGAGGGAGGGAGAAAGGAAAAGAGGAAGGAAGGAAAGAAGGACAGAGGAAAGAAGGAAGGTATGGGGAGGAAAGGAAGAGAGAAGGAGGGAGGGAGGGAGGGAGGAAAGAAGGAAGGAAGGAAAGGAGGAAGGAAGGACGGAAGGAAGGAGGGAGGGAGGGAGGACGGAAGGACAGAAGGAATGAAGAAAGGGGGATGGAGGAAGGAAAGAAGGAAAGAAAGAAGGAAGGAAGGGAGGAAAGAAGGAACAGTCAAAACAGACGGGGTCAGACGACACATCAATCATAAACAGAGAAAACACATTCAACCTTTTTACTTTTCTCCATTTCTTCTTCTTTGTGCTGCGACTTATGTGTGAAACTTACAACACAAGCTGAACTCTAGAGCGGTGATCTGTAGTTAGACCATTTAGATGAAATGAAGAAACATTTGAATATTATTACAAAAGGCAAAACTCAGCGTGACACGTTGTGCAAACAGGAGCAGCGTTACACTTCCGGTCTGCTGAGTCATAAATCCTTCATCTGATCTGACTGTTTCATGCTATGTGGAGTTAATATTTCCCCTTTTTATTATTATTGTTTTCCATTGTCTATTTTTGCCTTTTCTTCCATTTCTATTTACACAAACATCTGCAGCCTCTGACACTCTGACGTAATGTTGTGTTGTGTTTAACTCTCAGATGTTACAGAGGTGATGTTTGCAGTGTGCGACGCCATCTAGTGGAAATAATAAGACAGTGCATGTAATATTTAGAGGTTTTATTCCAAAAGAGAAGAAGAAGAAATGTTAATGAAAAATGGGATTAATTTGCTTCCAAAAGTGTTTAACCTTTGTGTCGTCCTCCCGGGTCTGTTTTGACTGCTCTTTCCTCCCTTCCTTCCTTCCTTCCTTCCTTCCTTCCTTCTGTCTGTCCTTCCTTCCTCTCTCCCTCCTTCTCTCTTTCTTTCCTTCCTCTCTCTTTCCTCCCTTCCTTCTTTCCTTCCTCCATCCCCTTTTCTTCCTTCCTTCTGTCCTTCCTTCCTCCCTCCCTCCTTCTCTCTTTCTTCCTACCCCTACCTTCTTTCCTTCCTTCCTCTTTTCCTTTCTCCCTCCTTCCTTCTTTCCTCCCTCCCTCCTACCTTCCTTCTTTCCTCTGTTCTTCCCCCCTTCCTTCTTTCCTTTCCTCCCTTCCTTTCTCTGTCCTTTCCTTTCCTTCCTTCCTTCTCTCCTTCCGTCCTTCCTTCCTACCTCCTACCTCCCTCCTTTCCTTCCTCCCTCCTTCCTTCCTGCCTCATTTCCTTCCTCCCTCCTTTCCTTCCTTCTTCCTCCCTTCCTTCCTTGACTCGAGGACAACAGGAGGGTTAAATTAATGAAAAAGAGACTTAAAATAAACATGATACAGCTCCAGTCAGACGTTTGGATGCATTGATACTGATTTATGTTGCGATTACGTTCAGTTTAACAACTAAAGGAGTCAAACGAGAGTTAGACGCCACATGGTATTAACCCTCCTGTTGTCCTCGAGTCAAGGAAGGAAGGGAGGAAGAAGGAAGGAAAGGAGGGAGGAAGGAAGGGAAGAAGGAAGGGAGGAAGGAAAGGAGGAAGGGAGGAAAGGAGAAAGAAGAAAGGAAAGGAGGGAGGGAGGAAGGAGGGAAGGAAGGGAGGGAGGAAGAAGGAAGGAAAGGAGAAAGGAAGGGAGGAAGGAAAGGAGGAAGGAAAGGAGGGAGGAAGGAAGGAGGGAAGGAAGGGAAGAAGGAAGGGAGGAAGAAGGAAGGAAAGGAGGGAGGGAGGAAGGAAGGAGGGAGGAAAGAAGGAAGGAGTGAGGGAGGGAGAAAGCAAAAGAGGAAAGGAGGAAAGAAGGAAGGGAGGAAGGAAAGAAAGGGAAGGAAAGAAGGAGGGAAGAAAGGGAGGGAGGAAGAAGGAAGGAAAGGAGGAAGGAAGGGAGGAAGGAAAGGAGGAAGGGAGGAAAGGAGAAAGAAGGAAGGAAAGGAGGGAGGAAGGAAGGAGGGGAGGAAGGAAGGGAGGGAGGAAGAAGGAAGGAAAGGAGGGAGGAAGAAGGAAGGAAAGGAGGGAGGGAGGAAGGAAGGAGGGAGGAAAGAAGGAAGGAGTGAGGGAGGGAGAAAGCAAAAGAGGAAAGGAGGAAAGAAGGAAGGGAGGAAGGAAAGAAAGGGAAGGAAAGAAGGAGGGAAGAAAGGGTGAGGGAGGGAGTACAGAAGGAAGGAAGGAAGGAAGGAAGGAAGGAAGGAAGGAAGGAAGGAAGGAAGGAAGGGGGGAAAGAAGGAAGGAAGGAAGGGAGGAAAGAAGGAACAGTCAAAACAGACGGGGTCAATTTGACCCGGGAGGACGACATGAGGGTTAAGTTTAACTGCACCCTTCGACACAATACTACATCACCAGGGATTTAGATTGTAATGTGCATGGAATAAGTTATATTATACTAAATAAAGTTAACCTTTTTTATTCATTGCAGTCTGTTGTGTATCATTTGTTATTGTTGAAGTTTTACATTTTATCAGATGGAGGGAAAAAATGACAAATTATCGGCCAAAAAAGATTTCCTAATGTGTAATATATTATTTCATGTCAAAGGTTTAACCTCGTAAGTAAAGCTGTCTAATCTAGTAGATGCAAAAATGACTAAAAAGAGACTTAAATTGACTAAAGAAACCTAAAAACTACCAAAAAGAGACATAAAAATGACTAAAAACAACCTACAGTTAGTTTGAGTGACAGCTGCCATCTAGTTACCATAGTAACTAAGAGATGGAGTTACTAAAGAGACTCAAAACTACCAAAAAGAGACATAAAAATGACCAAAAAGAGACTTAAATTGACTAAAGAAACCTAAAAACTACCAAAAAGAGACATAAAAATGACTAAAAACAACCTACAGTTAGTTTGAGTGACAGCTGCCATCTAGTTGCCATAGTAACGTAGAGATGGAGAGACTAAAGAGACTCAAAACTACCAAACAGAGACATTTCAGTCATTATAGCTATGTTATATTTTCATGTCTGAGGTAAAATAGGACATGATATGGTGTGATAGGAGATGTTTAGTGGTGTAAAAGCTAATAAATACACTCTCTCTGCTCTCTGACACATTAATCATGGTTCAAGTAGAAGTATCACAAATATAAACACTAAAACTGTACTTATACTGCTGCAGTGTATTCACAGATGTGTCCTCTTTAAAGGCCAATAAACCAAAAACTGTAGCTTCTGTGATCTGCTTAGACTCCACATTTCCTTTTTTTTTTTTTTTTGGAGTTTGAATGTATTAATAGTCGTAATAGTACAGGGCTTAAAACATTTACATCACCTTCCCAAAACTGTCCTGAAGCAGGTTTTTTTTGTTTGTTTCTGTTTGTTGACAGACTGGAAACAAGACAAATAACCAGGATCTAGTGATGTTGTCGTAGAAGTAACTGTAAGTAGGAGCCAGTCAGACACTTTAATGAGGAAAACGAACTGTAATAAATCATGTGTCCACTTTTTGCGAGATATTTAGACAAATTGCTCAAGTAATGCAAACGTCCTGTTGCATTTATGAGGAGCAATGTCAGCATCAGTCAGACGTGCCTGTCTACTAATCAGTTTAATATGTTCTGACATGAGCCGATGCTGATTATTAAAGAAAATGAATAAGCCAAAAATCCAAAAATCGGCCCGATGAATGGGTCGACCTCTGCTTTAATGTATCCGTCACTGCAGGGGACAGGTGGTAGGAGTAGAAGTGGGAGGAGCTGGGCAGGCAGGGAGCTGATTGGCTGATGAGAGGACACACAGGAGGGCTGGACAGGTGAGCAGCTCAGTAACACAGAGGAGGAAACAAGACAATAAACTAAGAAAATCTGCATTTTAACCCTCCCGTTGTCCTCAGGTCAAGGAAGGACAGAAGGAAGGAAATGAGGAAGGAGGAAAAGAGGAAGGAAGTAAGGAGAGAAGGAAGGAAGGAAGGAGAGAAGGAAGTAAGGAAGGAAAGGAGTAAGGTCGAAAAGAGGAAGGAATTAAGGATGAAGGAAAGGAGGAAAGAAAGGAGGAATGAAAAAAGGAAGGAAGGGAAGGAGTAAGGAGGGAGGGAGGGAGGAAGGAAGGAAGGAAAGGAGTAAGGAGGGAGGGAAAGAGGAAGGAAGTAAGGAGAGAAGGAAGGGAGGAAGGAAGGAAGGACGGAAAGGAGTAAGGAGGGAGGGAGGAAGGAAGGAAGGAAAGAGTGAAGCAAGGAACGATGGAAGGAAGTGAGGAAAGGAGTAAGGAGGGAGGGAGGAAGGAAGGAAGGAAAGAGTGAAGCAAGGAAGGATGGAAGGAAGTGAGGAAAGAAGTATGGAAGGAGGAGGGAGCAAAGAAAGAGGGAGGATGGAAAGAAGGAACAGTCGAAAGAGACGGGGTCAATTTGACCCGGGAGGACGACAGGAGGGTTAAGGCTGATTCATGGACTAATTATATACATGAGCAGTAGTCTAATCTCTGTGAGGGTTAAATATATTTTATCATGTTTGTTTATTAAAGGCTGTAATGGTTATAATGACACCTACCATTCAATAGTGTTGCATCCTTGCTTATATTCACCTGTTGTAAATAAGACATTATAATATGAATGTATAAATGATAAAATATCTAAATTGATGAAGGAATACATGAGCTCTCTGTAAGGGTTAAATAACGGTTTGATTGTATTATAATGTTTCTTTGACATTGTGTCTTGTGACCTGTAGATGAATTATGACTCACAGATAAAGCAGCAAATACAGTTTTACCCGCGCAGTTCTGTTATTGATGTCATGAACCGCCTAATATACCAAATTTCCCCCGCGCTGATTGGCATGACTGTTTTCAAATTGAAGTTTTCCCTCGCATTAAACACCTCCTCCCGCATGTGTAGAAAGATGTGGGCAGTCCCACTTCTGCGCGCTTCATTCATTCTTTCAATCTGACAGACAGACACACAGCACCGGTCCTCACACACCTGTCCGACCCGGGACCAACCTGCTCACACTCTCAGGTGAGTTATATCTACGTGGTTTCCATCACTGCTTCTGCTGTGGATCGCTGTAGTGGTTTTTTTTTTACGCGCTATAATCTTGACTTTTTGGCGCCTTATTCGGTAAAAACGCGCGTAAATGCTTCAAACTGACCATCAGGTAGTAGATGTTAATGTATTCACAGTTAAAAGCAGTAAGCAGATAGATGTACTGTGTTTAATATCCTTTAAAAGAAAACTGAAACTCGAGCACATGTTGGAAAAAAAACGTGTCCCTATGTAGTACTTCCCCTTTTAAGGGTTTTCAGTATAAAAGCTTCTTTAAAAAATGGAAATAAGTTGCTGACTTTTGTTCACAAACTGGGTTTAATATGTTAGATAAATGTCACATAAATGATGTAGACAGGAAATACAGTAGGAACAGCTTATGGTGAACATGTGCTGCTGATGCAACTATAGGTGAGTCATAACTTCCATGAACGGATGTTAAGATAAATAAACTTCTTTATTACTCAGAATCCTGTTTAAAGAGGAACCTCATGTTAATACTTCAAACAAAATAAATGCTCAGGGGTTGGAACAGCTGATGGAAACTATAGTGACTAGTAGTTGTTTCATTCAGTGGAGTATGACACTGTGTTTACTGTCTGTGTGTTCAGAGGCTCGTCAGAAGCAACAAGATGTGGAACGAAAAGAAGCAAAATCCACCTGCTGACCGGTGAGTTTCATGTTTTATATTAAACTGATAACATCGTCATATTAAACCCTCACACACTGTTCATATTCTACATGCTCGTAGTAAGAATCCACTCATAAAAAAAAGTGTTTATACCATAAATGTTGAAGCACAGATGTGTTTAGAAAGCATCAATAGTGGATCTGACTGATCAATAAATGTGATTAAACCTTTGATTCATGTCTCAGAGAGCAGAGAGAGTGTATTTATTAGCTTTTACACCACTAAACATCTCCTATCACACAATATCATGTCCTATTTTACCTCAGACATGAAAATATAACATAGCAATAATGATGGAAATGTCTCTTTTTGGTAGTTTTTAGTCTCTTTAGTCACTCCATCTCTACGTTACCATGGTAACTAGATGGCAGCTGTCACTCAAACTAACTGTAGGTTGTCTTTAGTCATATTTATGTCTCTTTTTGGTAGTTTTTAGGTTTCTTTAGTCAATTTAAGTCTCTTTTTGGTTATTTTTATGTCTCTTTTTGGTAGTTTTGAGTCTCTTTAGTCTCTCCATCTCTTAGTTACTATGGTAACTAGATGGCAGCTGTCACTCAAACTAACTGTAGGTTGTGTTTAGTCATTTTTATGTCTCTTTTTTGTGGTTAAATGTTATTTTATGTCTGAACATTATGTAAAAGTTAAATAAATCATGTCTTTTTTCTTCCTCAGGGGTCAGGCTGTCGGCATCATCATCTTCATCCTCGGTCTGGGAACTCTGCTGCCCTGGAACTTCTTCATCACGGCTTCTCAGGTTCGACCCTTTAACCTTTGTGTCGTCTGTTTTGACTGTTCCTTCTTTCCTCCCTTACTTCCTTCCGTCTGTCCTTCCTCCCTCCCTCCTTCTCTCTTTCTTTCCTTCCTCTCTCTTTCCTCCCTTCCTTCTTTCCTCCCTCCCTCCTTCTTTCCTTCACTCCTTCCTTCCATCCTTTCCTTCCTCTCTTCCTCCCTCCTTCTCTCTTTCTTTCCTCCCCCCTACCTTCCTCCCTTCCTTCTTTCCTCTGTCCTTCTTTCCTTCCTTCCTTCTTTCCTTTCCTCTCTTCCTTCCTCCCTCCTTTCCTTCCTTCCTTCCTTCCCTCCTTCCCTCCCTCCTTCCTTCTTTCCTCCCTCCCTCCTACCTTCCTTCCTTCTTTCCCCTCCGTCCTTCCTTCCTCCCTCTTTTCCTTTCTCCCTCCCTCCCTCCCTCCTTCCTTCTTTCCTCCCTCCTTTCCTTCCTTCCTTCCTCCCTCCTTTCCTTCCTTCTTCCTCCCTCCTTTCCTTCCTTCTTCCTCCCTCCTTTCCTTCCTCCTTCCTCCCTCCTTTCCTTCCTTCTTCCTCCCTTCCTTCCTTGACTCGAGGACAACAGGAGGGTTAATATAAACACTCATAATTTATAACCTGAGAGCGTCACATTTCAGTCAGTTGATTAATAATTGATTCTTTTCTTTTTCTTTTTCTTCCTCTTTATAGTATTTCAACGGGCGGCTCACGCAACCCAACGTCACCTCTAACGGCACATCGGGCGTCACCACTAAGAACTACAACTATGACAGCTGGATGGCGTTACTCTCCCAGCTGCCTCTGCTGATGTTCACCCTGCTCAACTCTTTCCTCTATCAGCTGTGAGTTCACCTGCTGGACTCTAACCTGTGACTCTAACAAGCTTTTAATACATCGTTATTTATCGTTATTCAGATATGAGTGAATCATCGGCTGCTTTGTGAGGAGCAGAGAGGAGAAAGAGGCTCAGCAACCAATCAGCTTCAATTAAACTGACAAACATGATTATTAACTGTGAGCTCA